>NC_135503.1:4696163-4936163 GCF_052857255.1 Amblyomma americanum | reverse complement strand
GGAGCGGTGGTTAGATGCGCAAAAGGGGTGGTGGTAGTGGTTTTATTAAAAATAATAGTAAAAAGGAAGGAAAAGATTTTTGCTAGCCCCGGCATCTGCCATCGATACTGAAGCACCTGAGCTGGGGCAGCGGAAATAAAGGACAGCAGGCAGAATGGAGAAATGAAATGAAAGAGGTGAGGGGGCAGGAATAGAGGACAGGGGGAGAAGTAATATGTACAAACTATTTACACAATAAGTGATGTGTCCAGGTTGTGCGCGTGATTAGTTCATTTAAGAGGAATTAAATCACACACGCGCACAGCACTGTGTAGGTTACAACTGGAGTGGGGCGTCCAGTTATTAATCGTTCAAGGTAGAACTCGCGGAGCGTTCGGTCACTGCGTGTAACTACCTGACGGAGAACAGACGGGACGTCAAGCCCGTGTGTTCGAGGAATGCACAGAGGCTCACCAAAGTTCGCTCACGAGTGCGCGCACTGCCCTGCGGCCACAATAGCGTCTTGATGGAGTCCGGTAGTATGCCCTGCGCCCTATAGGCCACGAGCATATCGCGACGAGCATCGGCGAACGCGGAGCAGCGAAGGAGCAGATGTTCTAGTGTTTCCACTGCACCGCATCCGTCACACACATCACTCGTCGCGATTCCGTGACGCACCCGTCGTTCCCGGGCCACACGCAGCCAATGCGCGCGCGGAGGATCATTGCACGTTGCGACCGTGTAAGTGCGCGACAGCCGGTGACACTGTCGATGCGCTCACCTCCCGCGATGCGTGGGTCGGGGTGCTGCTTTCGGAGATGGTCGTGAATGGCCGCACGCACGTCCTCCAGCGCAAGGGGCAGATCACTGGCAGGTAGTTGGTGTGCAGCGGTCGCGAGGTCGTCAGCTTCTTCGTTGCCGGCGATGCCGCAGTGACCGGGCACCCACTGTGCACGCACGGCACAACCTCTCTGCGCGAGGCGCTCGATGCGCGAGCGAATTTCCCGCACTAGTGGGGTACCGCGGCCGTTAGATTGCAGGCGGCTGAGGGCGGCGCGGGAGTCACACAGCAGAGCACTCCTGGGCGGCGGAGGGCCGAGAGTGAGCAGCAGGTCCAGCCCGAGCCGGATCCCCATCAACTCCGCCGTGGTGGAGGAGCCCAGGAAGGTTGCGTGTTGCTGGCTGTGCAGTCGCAGGGCAGGGATGGTGGCCGCCGCAGCAAGGGAGCAGCGTAAAGGGGAGAGTTGCAATGCGCGACGACAGATAGCGGAGGGGGCTCATTTTGTTCTCGCGGCGTTCCTTTGCAGAAGGCTGTGCGCTGTCGCGTGAAAGGAAAGTGAAAAAAAAAGGAACAGGGACGAAGGGCGAAAGTAACGACACGGAAGAAGGAAAAAATGCTTTGGTTTGCTTTATGGAGGTCCCAAAGCGGCTCAGGCTATGAGGGACGCCGTAGTGGAGGGCTCCGGAAATTTCTACCACCTGGGGTTCTTTAACGTCCACTAACATCGCACAGTGCACGGGCTTCTAGAGTTTTACCTCCATAGAAATTCGACCGCCGGGGCAGGGATCGAACCCGCGCCTTCCGGGTCGGCAGCCGAGCGCCATAACCACTGAGCCACAGCGGCGGCGAAGGAAGAAATGGTCGCAGTTTAGCTCAGCTAAGCGTGGTTATGAAAGCGAAAAATTGTGTTATGCTTGGTTGTGCTATGATTTCAGCCAGGTTAGGCTCATAAAGACGAACACATGGTTTGCATTGTTTAGCATCGTTTTTTTTTATTCCTGATTGTTTAGTCTTACAGACGCGGCGTCGCATGCGCAGCTTGATGCTTTTCACGGAACGTTGGTAGTGCTCGATGCGACGCCCGGTCGCCACAGAGAAACATACTTACGTAAGGAGCGGACACTCAAGCCGTTACGCGGCGGAGCAAAAAAAGGTCTGACCACCCACCAGGCGGCCTATATTTGCTTCCACTCTACTTCTAAGGTCGATAGCTTATGACACGTCCACCGGGTTGCATTCCAGTGTTCCATTTCTATATATAAGTTGGTGGTACGCCGGTCATGTGCCGCCGTTTACGCCCACCTCACCGCGCTTTTCAACGCGTCGCCTCGTTCTTCCGTTAAGTTGTTTCCTTCTCCCTGCAGGATTAATTTTGATGTTTCTTGAGCTAAGAACATTGCAGCAAGTCGTTTGTTATGCTGCGTGTCGTATTATACACGTGTAGCATATAATATGAGCCGTTCGTTTGTTGTCTTTTCCGGAAGCGAATGTGAACTACTTCGAAAGCGTAGTTCCCCAAAAGTCACTCCCAACACGTTCGGTTTAAAACACGAAATTTATCGATAACTCACCCGTATCGTAACACAAGCCTCTTATATGGCGTGGGTCGAACAGTGTGCTGCACATTTGAAATCGACCACATGGAAATACCTTTGTCACACGGGAAGCGGGCAGTTTTGATCGTGATCGGTGAGATCCTAATCGGACGTCAATATGCCCCGATCGCGTTTCAGCCGCGTTTAGGAATAGTTGACTGACATCAGAGCATCGTAATCAAGCTCCCCGATTGAGTTTGAGCTGCGATCAGGAGTAGTTGAATGCCATCGGAGCATCAGAATTGGGCTGCCCGATTGCGTTCGAAACCTACCATGTACTTTTTTAGGTTTCAGAGTGCTAGAAAACGAACGGAAAAAGAGAGAAACCTAAAATGTAAACAAAAAAAGGTTGTTTTAGACTGCAGTACAACAAATGATAATACATTTTATTCAGGCATAATTTCTCATATGTGTCAATACCGCTGACATGATGTGTTTCAGAGAATTTCAGGTGATCGGCATTGATAGGTACGTTTTTTAGCCATAATACCAAATTGAAATATTTTTTTATGGAAAAGTAATACACAAGGACTCTTTTCTGCCAACTTGGCAAATTTTGTTGGGTGTTTCGGACCTACTTAGTGACATTTGTTGCGCTAGGGCTGTTCTTACTCCCGATTCTTGGACCGCTATATCAGCGATCATTTTCCATCGCGATTGAAAGTCGGATCCCGGTCGAGGGCTCGATCACAATCGAAAGTGCCCACGTGAAGGGGTAAAAGAAAATCGTTGCGGATACTGCGATCTACACAATCTTTACTACAGTGTGCGACCACTGTAAAATGAAAGTTTATCACTGGTCCGTACCACATATAGGTACGGCCTTGAAGAAAACCATAGAGACAACCATTGACAACAGTCATTGCATTATAGACAAAAAATCAGTTTACGTCAGCTCGCTTCCGCAAGGGATTGAAGCTAGTTACAGAATTTTTCACAAACGATATGTTAACATGCTTGCCTGCAAACATATTATAAATAACTGTTATCAGCGAGTTTATTTTTCTTTTCTATCTTTTTTTTTTGCTGCGATATATTTCTATTTGCAGTTTGATGACTGCAACAATCTTTACAGTCTGCACACAAGCTTACACTAATATGCCACGGAGCCTGCTGATGTGCAGGAATCCAGCGCGCTATGCGTGCCTTTTTAACCCATTACTTGTGTCTAGGTGTTGTCAACTCCTGTTGTGTTGTTCGCACGGGTGACGTTTTGGATGACAAAGCCGCAGAGCGTATGTGCAATATTTTTTGTTCCTGACATGATGCCGCCGGCTTTACCATAACTTCTTTCTTGTTGCTCTTTGTATTATGATGTATTTTATAAAACGTGTGTGATCCAGTATTTTTTCTGCACAGTTCAAACTATAAACAAGAAAAAATTAACTCTGTGTGAAACCACTCCCTTCTGTCTGCAACTGAAACAGGCGGCTCAATGACGGCAGAAAATTGAAGTAAGAACAGCTCTGATTGCATCATTACAACCTGCATGAACTAATTCAGCTTGCGTAGGTTCTTCGAGAAGCTTGGTAATATTTCACGTAAAAGTCTGCGATCCTAGAGTTTATTACGACTATATGCATGACATGTTTAGAAATGAAATATTAAAGCACTTGTGCTCCACTTAGGCAATGTGGTTGAATACTTTAATAGCCAAAGGTAAATCAGAATCGAAGGCGTTGCTATCGAAACCGAAACTGAAACGGAGCTGAAGCACGAACCTAAAATCTCGGAGGATGAAATTAGCGGTCTGACCCCCCGCTCGGGGCGCTGGCGGCAGTGTAGTAGCTCGGCCGCAGGGCCCTACGGGAGTGTCCGCTCTTTACGTATGTTTCTCTATGCGGTCTCGCAGAGCCCGAGCTCCCAGCCGGGCAAGGAGTGGCGTGCGTGCCCACACCTCCACCGATTCTCCACTCGAAGGTCAAATTTTGGGGGCCGATGATCTTGGCTTGACTTGGTCAGTAAGGCTTTCGCTTTAAGAGGTTGTGCTTAGCGGTGGGGTTCCATTTCGCAATTGGCCCTTCCGCCTTGAACGCAGGAATCTTCGAGCACAGCACTCGAGTTTCTTTCTAACGAGACACCACACCATAGCAGCGGGCCATCCGAAGGCGGTGTTGCAATGGAGACTGCTCCGTGAGTGCAGTTTTCTTCCTTGCATGCAACGAACGCTACACGCGCATGCGTATATAGTTCTGAGAAGTGTTGTTCTTTCGCAGACACCATTTATTTCCCGCCTCAAGGCAGTTATGCTTTCGGAACGATTTTCCTTGAAACGTCCTTCGGAAAAAGAATGGAGGATTCTACAGCGTTTTTGCCTGCAGCCGTAATGTGGACGATCCAGTGAGAAGTAGAGATATTAGGAGTGAAGGCACAAAGGGTGTCTAAAGAACGACAGCCAAGAAAGAAAAGGACAAAAGTATGTCATGAGAAAGAACAAGTCAAAGAAAGCGAGCAATAAAATTAAATAAATGAAGAAAACAAAAATAACTAAACAAATTAATGTAAAAGAGAAAAACTAAAAGAAAGACACGAAGGAAAGAGATGTCTCGCTGTATGACGTGACTTTTATCGCTTTTTGGACCCCGCACAACAACACCACCTAGCGTTCCAAATTACAGCCTCCTTCTCCAAGTTCTGCGCTTCAGTGCGCAACCGGATAAACAAAGGGACTGTGTTGTACGCTAGATGATAAAGTTGCGCATTCGTTTTCTCTGGTTCAAGGCGTCAGTTCTGTGGTGGACCAGGCGATAAGCTAGAATCATCAGTGTAACTGGACATCGAACGAAGCATAGAGCAGGTGGACGCGTCTTTTTCTTTTAATCCTTGTTTGCCTATCTTTTACGTTGCGAATATTAATTGAGCAAGTAATTTTGTTTCGCTTGCTGAGTCACGTCGCCAACTAATCGGGTCTGAACCTTAGCAGTGCACTGATCACGCCTACCTTTCTCTTAAGTCCAAAGCCCACTCGCTTTGGCACCGCCCTTCGTGAGCAGAGCCAGGTCTCACAAGAAGCAGCGGAAGCCGACATCGGCTTTCCTATCCAGTTATAATCTTTCAGGGGGCCACATTCCTAGCACACACCGCCATGTTGTCAAAATAGCTTGACAGCACCGGATAATGTAGGAGTCCCCAAAAACTTCGTCAACCCCAGGGGGCGCCATTTTTCTCCCTCAACCAGTTTGATACCGAGTCCCTCGGGTGCAGCGCTCAGCCGAAGCGCCACGGCATTAAAATTGACGGCAGTTACTGCAGGCCTAAGAAGAAACCGTAGTCCCTGCGGACCCCTGAACCGTCATCTCAAGCACGAGCATCGGACGAACTGAACCCGATGCACGGTCGATATATCTTCGGTGCGGCTGCATGCCTCTTCCTTCGCCACGGCCCTTTGATGCTAATGTGGGTCTCACAGGGGGCCGAAGGCGGTCTCAGAAGGAAAGCACTGCCAACGCTTTCTCCGTGGCGTGCTTATGAGCGGCCCTCGGCGAATAAGACGAGATGTATTCCCTGAGCGTTCCGACCAGCTTATTTGCCGCCGTATATTTTCATTTAAATGGGTCGAACGTCGTTCCTGACTTCGAGTGCACACGCGCGGAAACGACGTTAAACAAGCACGACGGGACGCTTCTTTCGACGACTGCAGCAGCCCGCTTGGATTTGAAAGGGCAAGCTTACAAATTAGTGCAAAGGAGAATATTCGTTCACTCACCCCACGAGGGATGCAAGTTATTGGAAGACGCGCAATATCCTCCACTTCAAGATTGGACGTGCCCCACTGTGGTTACCAATTTCAACGACAGCCGGGCTGGCTTGAAATGCCATTGCCAGACGCAGTGTTTAGAAACTCTGAGTAGGAGCGTGAGACGACTGTTGCGTTTATGCCGTAACACTTGCATCAGCGCCACGGACAAGCTGTACTGAACGCCTAGTGACGTCACAAATGACGTCACTGTTCAGTGATTGGCATTCTGTACAATTAGCCTAGCGCGTTGTTATTCACTCAGTTCTGACAAAAAATCGTGGCGCACTGTCGTCACGTCATGCGTGACAGCACTCAGTGTGTTTTACCTGGTGTGTTGCCCCAACGATACCGACGCAGCGTAGACGGGACACGTGACCTCAACGGCTATCGCTGTAACAGGAAGCAGGCGGCTTCTTTCCTACGGCCGGCGGTGACTTCGCTCCCAATGCCTCTCCTGTTGTCGCTGTTGCCTTAGTGGAAGTAACACATGCCCGGTTCACCACCAATGGCACACGTGACGCTGAGAACACGCCTTGCGTTTGGCAAGACATGCGCGAGCAGCCGGTTTGGGCGCGCTTAGACGAAAAGAATTATGCACTGATGCCTCTCTCGACTGCACAATGTTTGTTTTTTTATGTGTGTGCGCCTACGAAGTACCCTCCCGTGAGCTGCGTGTCGGCAGTCCGAACAAGCGGGGTGGTCTCACCTGCTTAGTGAGGCCACTTTGTATTACACACGTAATGCCTAAAGACCGCTTCTGCTGGTGTTGCTCAAGTGTAACTGGTTAGTTTGTTCCTCATTCGGATAATGAAGCAGTTAAAAGAGTGGAAAGCAGCAGATACACTGTGAAACCATTGCACCCTGTTATCGAACGGCCATTTACTGGGCTAGAACTTGCGTATTCAAGAAGTGCTTTTCTAGTTATCAGCTCTATCTCAGCAAACTAAAGTCAAACCAGACAGAAGGCATCACAACTGGGGGAGGGGGGGGGGGGGGGATTCAAGAACAGCATTGGCTGGCCACACCGGTGGTCAAAAAGAAACAAATGTTATCTAATGTTTTCCTATCTTTTGTAATGTAACCTAGCTACTGCTCGGTGAAAAACGCTCCGGCTATAAGCGTATGGAAAAATAAATAAATAAATAGTGCCAGAAAATTCAAACAGAACAAAAATATTGCTTAGGTGCTGTGTAGTTAAAGCGGAAGGTCGGAGTATGAGAAAAGAAACACGGAGGGAAATTCACAGGTTTACGCAGTAGCGATGTCCCACAGAAGCGAACGGCATCGAACTATTTTCGACTGAAGAACCGCCCGAAATGCTGGAAGTGTGGCTAACCGCGGGTCGTCGCCGCCAGAGAAAACAACGGTGCTATCCTAGCAAGGCAGGCCACAGTCGACGGGCATATTTACGACGATGATGGCCGATGTCTGCCACTGCTCAGGGTCGATTAGACACTGGATCGACGGAAAGGTGCCGCTGCTGTCATGAAGTGCGCGAACACACGCGTTGTCCCGCGACGGCAACATTACGACTCAGGTCAAATAACAGCCGCACGACTGACCCTTACAATGTATATACACAGTCAAAATTAACGCTCAAAATGTGTTTTTGACTAGCGGGGAAAACGCTGTGATCTACTGAACAGACGACAGTTGCCAAGAAGCGTTTGCGGTTGTTCATAGATTTTGTACATTATATCCGAGAACAGAAGGTACAATTGTGAAGCTCTTGCAATTCATATCGTTATTCAGCAGTGACGTTATGCCCAGAAAGCCGCGCTTAATCTAGACCAGAATGCACTGAAGCGTGATGAAAAATCTGTTTTCTGCAAACCTCCGCCTTAAAATATAAGCAATATACTTCATATGAGCTCAGTGTTTAAGCACTGCACTGGTTTCATGCAGCTGTAATACGCTACGTTGGTCGCATGAACAAAACTCCGAATAGGAATGCATTGACGACAAGGTGTCGTGGCGTCAACAGAGTAGTACGTCGCTGAGGAACAGACGGGTCGTTGGGCTGAAACTCGTTACCAACCTGCTGAATGCACTTAATCACTGCTTTGTGAACTCTTTACGTGTTTTCAGAAACAACATGTTTCCTGTTTGAAATGTTCGCACATCGTAGAATAACAGAATATGCTCATTTTTGACGCGTATATTACGCTGTTAACAGCTGCGATTGCACGCGCGATCACCGGCTCGCCGCTTCAGGAAGAGGCCGCGTGGCGCCGCCACCATCGCTGGAGCGACCGAATAATGCGCCAAGACTATCATTGAGCAGTGTGCGGCATCCTTGCAGAGGTGCGAAAGTCAACGTCTGCTACGGACTCTCCGCACGAACATATCGTACTGTCGGCTAGGCAAACATTCTGTGCAAAAATTCCCCGAGTGAAACCGCTGCTCAGGAGTGATCTGTACACAATTGTTAGTACAAATCGAATGAAACTGATGGCACATCGAATACTTAGTTGGATGTTAGACAATGCAGAATAATATCAGGAGGGGAGAGGGGTGTGCAAAGGTGGTCGCGGTATTTTATTTCCGTTAATCAGAATATTTACATATTTACAATAGGGAGAGCATACAGGTTAGGGGCATATATGGGAGTAGCGGGGCGCCAGTGTGCATTCGCAGGGCAATAGCCTAAGGGGAGTTATTGTCCTGCGCCTGCGCACTGGCGCCACGCTATTCCACTTTCCCCTAACCGACACGGTCTCCCTATTCTAAAATCTCTAATGTCGGAGCACACAGCCATAATTAAGAACTATCAGCATTTCTACATCTGTATTTTCCGATCAGGCGTAACCAAGACGTGGCAATCCTAAAAAGCTTCAACTCTAATGAAAATAAACCATCATGCGCCTACAACCCGCCACGGTGGCTCAGTGGTTAAGGCGCTCGTCTACAGAGCCGGAGTCGCCGGGTTCGAACCCTACCGCGGCGGCCGCGTTTCGATGGAGGCGGAACGCAAAAGGCGCCCATGTGCTGTGTGATGTCAGTGCAGGTTAAAGATCCCCAAGTGGTCGAAACTACTCCGGAGCCTTCCACTACGGCACCTCTTCCTTCCTTTATTCTTTCACTCTCTCCTTTATCCCTTCCCTCACCGCGCGGTTCGGGTGTCCACCGAGATATGTGAGTCAGTTACTGCGTCATTTCCTTTCTTCAAAAATCAATTTTCATTGTCATGCGTGTATACTGCGCAGCGAGTTCATACAGAGACCAAGCGATTGCGTGCGTATAACGTATGCGTCGTGTCCTGGAGGCCTGAGGGCCTCCAATGGAAAGGGAAAAATGCCTGGAAACAGTTGCTTGCCATTCGAAGCGAAAGAAAGAAAAGAAAAGAAGAAAGTTTACCAAAGCCTATGGGTGCCCTTAGGTCAGCACCGGCAGCACACGTGTACAAAGAAAGGAGCTTCAGCCGCGTACCGCTTAATTCGCACGGATGCGCAGAGCAAATACTGTCCCTGCGATATATCCGGCCAAAAGCGGGAAGCGTATATGGCGAAGCCATAAAAAGTCAATAGCCGGGTAAGATAAACAGCGCGCGCCGATGGAACAGCACGGCGAAAAGAAAGTGCGGGGGGACGAGAGGAGGAGGAGGAGGGGGCATCGTAAGTTTCTCTAACTACACGCTGCCTCGTTGGCTGCCGAAATCGGGGGTGGGCTGCGCACATAAGCCAGCTTGCCGTTAATTAGGCCGAATTGCACCACCGGCTCTTCGGCAGACTAGCCGCGGCATAGAAGCGTGGACGGCTTGGAAAATGGAGAGACTGGGGCAGCGACGGAGATAAAGAGGAAGAAAGAGAAGCTGCTAATGTTAATCCTAACAAGGTATCAAGGCAGCGTAATAGATTATGAGAGAGGGAGAACGGGTCGAAAGGTGAAGGAAGTAAGCGGAAGCACACTAGGCACACAATCAAGTGTAAATAACAGGAACAGAACGCACAATTTGGGTTCCCAAGCTACCGTCATTGATTCTCTAGAATCTCCAGCCGTGCAAAAACATCGCACTGTAACGCAAGTTTTTCTCTCGCCTCCAGCTTTCTTCTCGTCTCACCGCTGCTGAGTTTTGAAGCGTCAGGGCGCACTACTGGGGCTCCGTTCCTTACATGGAGTACGAACGAAATCCCGCTGGTCTGGGAACTTAAAGAACGCACATTTGTTTCCTGAAAAACAGCGAGCAGATAAACTTCAGTCATTCAGTTGCGTTGGGTTTTGTGGAGCATAAGCACCGGAGTTTGTCACGTGGCAAGCGCAGGGATGAACATCTGTGAAAGGTGCACACGTTCTGTTCCTTTGTGCTCGGGAAACAGGCGAAGACATTGGTAGTTAAACGGCGTGAAGGAGACAGAAATGGCGAGGCACTAAAGAGAACCTGAACGCGGGGGTATCCTGCTTTCTACTGCTTCGACGTTACGAGTGGGAACATCGTTGCAGTTGCGCGGGAAGCAGCCGTTCGCCACAGTGCAGTAAGCTAGCAATTGACACAGGCTCGTTTATATTCACTTATAACTCATGCTATCTGCAGCCGTGGTGGCTCACTGGTATTGGCGTTTGGTTGCTGATCTCAAGGTCGCGGATTCGATCCTGGCGGCGCCAGTCATATTTCAGTAGCGGCGAAATACAAGAACTCCCAGGTGGTCTAAATTAATACGCAGCCTTCCGCTACGACGTTTTTCATAGCTCACAGGCCGCTTCGGGACAATGAATTACAGGTTGAGTAACGCCTGCACAGCACAGAATTTACAATCTAAATATGAAGTGCTTTTTCATAAAGCATTCCAGCTACGAGTGCCACGACCTTGTTCAAAAGAGTGCGGCGTTTTACAGCCAACTCTGAAGAAGCGCGAAGTGAAAACATGCAGCTACGTAAGACGATCGTGTACGTGCGGATGGAGTGGCATAGTTGGATAGAAGTCTGGAAGATCTTTATTTTCCTTCTCTATCCTGTCCTAGGAAACAGGAATGCGTTCTCGCACGGAACGGTTACACGGTTACAAGGAAAAGGACATATTCAAAGCGAAAAGTCTGGCTGAGCTTTTCTATTTCCGGGCCGCACGAGAACGTCGCTATTGCATGTTACGCTGGCGTCAGGTGCACAGAGAAGCCTCGCGATATGGTGTGCGCAGACAAAAAAAAAAAAAGAAGAACACAAAGAAGTCGGCCACCTTTCTCGCCTGCACGCGACGGTGCCGAAGCGGCACGCCCTCGCTGACAGGTCTGCACTAATAATAAAGCAAGCTTTGCGCGACCTCGACACACAAGCACATAAACAATGCCGCATGCAGTCTGGTGTGCTGCACAAAGCTGCTGTCCAGTCCAGACCTGCTGGAGCGCAGTTTTCAGCCCCGGGTCATATATTTTCCCTCATTCTGCATACATGAACGGTACTAGGTGGCGGATGTGTTTCCAGACATGCCCAGATGTCTCCAGTTTAGTAACCTAGCGCAACAGTGGGCACCAATCACGCCGAATAAAAAAAAAGTGTATATATGGGGAAGAAAAAAAACAGAGCGCTCAAAACAACTCGAGCATCCTTGAGCATAGGTCCATGCTGCCCTCGATCACAAAAATCAGGCAGAGAAATAAACATGTTGCAGCGCTTCCGCCTGGCCAGCGCATGCAGCGAAGCCAGCGTTTTTGGATGTATCCAAGCAGTACCCTGTTGTATTTGCCAATGCTTCGCCAATCAGAGCAACAAGAAAAAGTGCTGCACACAGCGGAGACATCCACGGCTGCATGATAATTGCAATTGCGTAATGAGCCCCAGAATTTATTCCCCGCACATGCCTTACAGTATCTACTTAATAAGGTCAAGGCTTACGGCAAAGTTCCTCCAAAACTGAAGCGAACGAACAAACACAGGGAATTTTACATTCCGAGTCCAAAGTGCTTCTTCCCTTCCTTAAATGTTCGACAAATTGGCCTAGAGTTCTGCCCTCCTGAATTTCATTTCTCCTCTATTTGCATAACATGTTAAGCAGTAAGTGTGGCCTCTACGCCAGCCTCGTCCCTTCTACGACGCGCCGTCCAGAGTAAGAACGTGTGGCAGCGTTCGACATGTGTGCATCCTTTCTTACGTCCTGTCCGAAGTCGCACTTCCCTTCCTTCAGCATGTGTGAGCGGAATGACAATAAGGAGGATGCAGGCATTTTCTGGGTCCGTCCAAACTCGACGCCCCGGCGCTTCAATGCGTTTTAAACAACGCAGGCGGCTCGAGGAGCCGTTTCTGTACACTGAATACAGAGAGCTTAGGCGTCGGGCACGTGTCCAAGAAGGATCCCGAGGAGCTTGAGGGGCTTCCCCCCTTTGTGGTTCTCTTGACAGTGCCCTTGTTGGCCATCAAGCGTCCAGCACCTGTTTCTCCTTCCCGCCTTTCCCGCCTCCCCCGTTACATGCAAGAAAGTAGCCTTGGGCCCCTCCCGAAAAAAAAAAAAAGACCAGGAACGTATTTTACAAACTGTAAGGCACAGTATGTGCGAAGCTAGACGCCAACGGGGCAAACTGAAACACTAGGTCCGCCCAACCCTATGCACAGACCTCGCTTAATATTTACTTTGTGGCGTGGTTATTCCGCAGTAGTATCCTTCTGGCAATAAATGGTTTCCTTCCTTGAAGAACTGTTATTTGCCAAGGTGTTCAGCAGCTCAGGAGCAAAGCCAGCACTCGGCTATTAGTACATGTAGGGGACTTGGGGTTTTTGGCAGCGGGAAAACAGCACCTTTGAGTGAAAATAGCACAAGGTGCCCGCCAAGGAATAAGAAATTGGGACTCAAGGCAACGACTCCAAACCTCAGAAAATTAGAAGTGGCATAGCGACTTCATTACCGGGAAGGCAATTTTAACGCACGCCACTACCCCACGGCGCCGCCGTTCGGGGAAGGCGCCGAGCAAACGCTCTTTCCAAGGCCTCCGCCTCCACGCACAACACAGCGGGAAAATCTGCACAGCGAATCTTTTTTTCTATACGAGGAAAACAGGCGGCGCACTGCAGCCGGTAACCCACGAGGCTGGCGTGCGTGAGGTCGATTCGTTTACCGAGCAGTTTGGGGGGGATGGGGGGGGGGGGGGGGTTGCAACGAGAGAACGAAAAGAGCACCGCGCGCAGTGAACGACAGAAGAGAATGGGGATGCCCGTCGGTGGTTCGCGTTTTCAAAGTGATAGAAACTACAGCCGTGTAGCCTGCTCGGAGATTGTGCACGAAACCATCGCACCCGGGATTTCGCCTCTGGAAGGCACCCACGCACAGTTTTCTCTTTCTTGGATTTGAATAGCTCGCTTGCGCTTCCCTGGGGTGGCTTTGAACATCTCTTTTACGGCTTTATTATCCGAGGCTGAGCATTAAATGCGCTCTGATTGCTGCTTGACTCATCTCGAGTTTTTTCCTTCCTCGAAGCGAACGGGCGAGACGAATTCAGCGTTATTACCCCACATTCTTCATGTGCCTTTCTCCGCGGCCCACAGGCAGCACGAAAGTTCAGTTTTTGTGCTTAGTTGTTGAGCTCGCTATGCGACATCGAAAGCGGCTAGCATTCAGACACTGCCCGCAGACAGTCTAAAACTGCTCCTGTTCACTGTGAGCAGAGCTGCGCATCGTCACTTTGCAAACTGCGAGGACGAAGGGCGGAGTGGGTCTTTGCGGTCGTTGGAAGGAACCGCGCCAATAGTGCAAACTACCAATGTGCAAGCTGTCTGCTCTCTCGTAAGCTATGGCTACACGCACGGAAGCCGAAAACATGCACATTCCACTCCTTACGTATAACATCAAAGCAAATAACGCTAAACATGTCGCGCATAAAGCACTGTAGGGACGCTTAGGTCACCTTAAGGGTGGTAGGCGACGGCATTATATTTCACACTTGTCGCAGCTTCTCTTGCAATTTCTGTGCCGGTTAGCGTCAGTTTCTTTGCGATTGTCCGCCACATCAGACTGCTGGCTTCAGCACGAGATATTAGCTATGCTGTGGCAGTGCCCACATTAGCGTATATAGCACTTTGTTTAGCGATTTTTGATTTCGATTCTCTCTCTAGGTTGCTGTCTGAAAACTAGGTTGCCCACAACCCGGTGGGCAGGCTATAACGACGTCATAAGGTCACGTGATATTTTATTACGGGACGATAATATTTAAACACTCACTTAGCTCACAATTATCACTGGAGCTGATAGGTGGCACCAGCTGAGCGAGTGTTTAAATATTATCGTTCCGTAATAAAATATCAGTTGCAATACTAGCGCTTGTCTTGTCGCATCTTTATGCGTCCGTGTCTTTTTGGCGCTAGTTACCACGCCGGCTTCTTAACGTGCACTGACATTGCAACATACACGGGCCTCTAGCATTTCGCCTCCACAGAAATGCGACTGCGCGGGCGGAGTAGAACGGCGACTTCCGTCTGCAGTCCGATGTCAGTGCATGTTAAGGAACCCCAGGTGGTCGAAATTACCCACAGCGCTTTACTATACGGCGTCCCGCATATCCTGAGGGGCTTTGGGATGTTAATCCTAGAGACAACTCAATGTGCCATGATCCTGTTTACTGACCCATTTAAGGTTATACATATTTTCAAATAGGGAAATGATGATATCCCCAGAGGAGCATGCAGCCGAAAGGCCTGCACAAGTGGCTTCATAGACCGCGGAACAAAGAGAACGGTCACTCGAATCGCAACAAGCAACTAAGGCGGCTTATTGCAAGAGAAAAGCCGAGGCACGACTGTGAGAACATTTTTGTGCAACCCGAATTTTTGAAGTTTATAAAAAGGTAAACAAAGATAAACAAACCAAGACAAGGGCAAACGTGCTAGCGTCCTGTTCCCTTCCTCGTCCGTGTTGCCAGTTTGCGCTCTAAAGTCTTTCACGAATATGCACCAACAAGCCCAATTGCAAGTACTTAGCGCATTTAAGTCGCATCTGGCTTACAGAGGTAAACTGAGGTTGTTTTTTTTTTGCGCACGTAATCTAGTTGTTGACCAAAAGCGATACGCACGATTCACCTTAAAACACACATACAGCTTCCTTTGAAGTAACACAATAAGGCCGTGCAGCTGATTTTTCATTCTAGTGTCTATCGACTAGTGTCTGCGTCTAGCGAATAGCGGCCAAGCAATAGACTAAATTGCTGGGCTAGTTGGTTCATAATGCACATATGGTGGAACCAGCCAAAGTGACGCAGGACAAGAAGAAGAAGGCGCACACACAACACCGCTGGACTTGTAACTGATTTATTGCGAGGAATTCAGCCACATTTATATGTACTTCCTGCGCAAGCGCACACTTTGGACGAGGTGAGGGAAACTTTACGAAGATAAGAACTGAAATTCTTTTTCAGTGATAATGATCGAAGGGTCGCTTAAATGCTGCCAGTAAGCGACCCTTCAATCATAATCACTGAAAAGGAGCTTCAGTTTTTATCTTCGTAAAGTTTTCCCTCACCTCGTCCAAAGTGTGCGCTTGCGCAGGAAGTACATATAAATGTGGCTGAATTCCTCGCAATAAATCAGTTACAAGTCCAGCGGTGTTGTGTGTGCGCCTTCTTCTTCTTGTCCTGCGTCACTTTGGCTGGTTCCACCAATGCGCATGTTTAAAGCACCACTTGAAACATCTAAGTAGGATAAAGCATAGTAACAATTCTTCCGGTTTAACATGCAACTGTGTGCCAATCAGAAATGACAAAATTACGAAATATGACACCATACTGACGTTACTATAGATCCATAAGGACCGATGCTGTGAAACAAAAAGGAAAATAACTTTTTAAACTTTCTTTTACAGTTCTAACGCAATAACGTCTTGCTGCGTGCGCCACGCGGTATCTTAGTCACGTTGACAGACATCGACAAATGTGCAAAGCAGGGATGTTAAGCAGCTCAACAATAACGCAATTAATATAATGCGAGAAAAAGCCGTGTTACCGGGAATTAAGCTCGAACGGCGCTCAATTCAATGCTCAGTAATGCCATACCAGAACGCCGAGCCAGGTAACAAGATGACTTTCCCATCGTAGAGTGGCTGCAGAATCCACCTACGCTCCACCGCGCAGTCGAAGCACTCGCCGCAGAACCCTACGGGACAATGCCTGGCATCGATGGCCAGAAAGTGCGGCCACTTAAGTTTACGGAGTCCCTTGGAGACACTGAGAGGTACAGAGAGACCTTTGCATCGTCGTCAAACGAGACTCGCTCAAGGGAAAGAGTTCCCTCTCGAGTGCAACGACAAATGATGGTTCGGAACTAGCTCTGCGGTGCTCTGCACTCATCGTCATGGCGGCATCCGCCGAGACGCAGGAAAATGAGACGTGCGCACACTTGCGCACTCAGACTATAAACAAACCGACCCATTCGAGTAGAGCGCATGCATGGCCGCCTTATTCATGCGCTGTGACCTTTCTTTAACCACGGTTAGTAAAACTCCTCTCACGAACCTCGTTTGGCGTATACGAAAACGAATGCACAGAGCTACTCTGTCGGGGCTACGCATTCCTCTTGACGTTAGCGTTCAGACGAAAAGGAATCAATGAGGAATCTCCACCCGACGCTGCCTGTCCCTAGCTCGTAACGTGAGCGCGCCGCCGTTTTTCATCTGTCACGCTCTCCATTTCCGCCAGGGTATAAACGAGTCCCCTTCGTTGGTGCCGATCATTCTGGCTGTTCAAACAACGAAATAAAACGCCGGTTTCTATTCCGTAGAGACGCGTATAGGGGCAAAAAAAAAGGGGGGGGGGCAGAACCGCGCTCTTTGCTTCGAAGGGAAATGATGCTTGAGCGGCAGGGCTTCAAGAGCGGCTCTGTCGCGGATGGGCAGTTGCTTTGTCGACGTCTCCGGCATCCTTTATCCGGGAAGGGCAGCGGCGTTAGCCAAGCTACGAATGAGCGACGCAGGGCGCGTAACAATAAACAACCTAAGATTCAAGCAAGTGGAATCCAAAAACCGACGTTTGAAACGCTCACCGGAAAATCATTTTCGAATGCGACCGGAATTGGGTGACAGCGGTCGTCTTGAGATCATCGTCTCGGTCTGAAGGGGTCGGCCGCGTTCACAACAATGTATGCGCTCCGTGATTACTTTTGCGCTGCATCCATTTCGTCGAGGAAGCCATCGGGAGTACACACAACCGTCTTATCATTGAGCGCCGTTCACTCGTGTTGATATTAGGGATATTTCACTTTTCATGCCCCTCTTTCCGGCACTGCGAATTGACGATGCCAGAAAATAAAATCAAATAGTCGGGACACGGACCGATGGCATAGATGTGGGTGCATCCATGGAGTATGACTCGGCACGAAGGCGGCTACAAATGACTTGATAGTTTAACGCGGTACATTTAAGACGAACGGGTCTGATAATAATAAAGAAACGACGCATGACCTTCTGTCGGACATTTCACGTGCTCTTATAACGAAAATAAGTTAGCTTTGTGGGATCTACTGCCTCGAAGCTGCAGATGCCTGCGAATTGAATTGGCTGTTGGGGAAAGGAAATGGCGCAGTATCTGTCCCACATATCGGCGGACACCTGAACCGCGCTGTAAGGGAAGGGATAAAGGAGGGACTGAGAGAAGAAAGGAAGAAAAAGGTACCGTTCCGATCGATTACGATCGATGAATAGCAAGCAGTTCGGAGAGAGCTTCATTACTGGTAACAATGAGAACATGGTGCTGTTACGGCGGCGAGCCTATGTGCGAAGACCAGAGCAATACAACATATTCTTCATCGACATATGGAGTTAGCTCCACTGGCCTCTGTTCTTCAGTTTCTCGTGCAAACGACGCAAGCCTTGCAAGTGTTCAGAGAGATGGTAGGCCTGAGAGGCCCGTTTTGAATATTAATGAGCTCAAAGAGAGGCAGGTGCACAGAAGGGCTTCAGAACTCACAGTGGTCACAGACATGCTGGTACGCCTGCTACCAGAGAAATAGTACGGCTAAAGTGCCGGTTGGGTCGGTGTTACATTTCACTTATGAAAGGCGAACAGTTCACGGTGCAAGTAACGTTACCGAAGGCTTAAGATGGAGAAAGCCTGCAAATATGCCTGCGATGCCTCGGGGAATGCACGTACACGTGAACGATATTCACCATTTTTTGCACTGGTCTAAGCGAGGTGGTGACAGCTCATTAGAGGTTATAATTGCGCACATGTCAAAGCTTGATTTATGGCGCGAAGAGACGCGGGGAGAGGGCACGGCTTGGCAAAGCTGCAGTGAAATTTTGACGCGGTTGTCGCGTTCCGTAAACTATAGCAGCCGAATGCATATGAGAATTTGACAGCGTTCTGGCATCTCTCCTCGTGCAAGCCACTCGAAACCACCTAGCGTCGCCTTGCCGAGGTTACGCGACGCTTTCAAAAACACCGGAGCATGGGTGGCCGGAGACAAAAACGATTATGTATGGATGAGATGCTTGAATATTTAAGTACTCTTTTGCATTAAACGTTAGTCATTGCACTCCGTCAATCGCAAAAACTTTAATACAAAATAAAATGGAGGTGTGTCGACGGGAGATCTGCGGATATATTGATTTTTATAGTTAAACTTTACAACATATGAAAAAGCTGAGTTCATAAACTTTTCCATTCAAACATACTTTTCTCCAGAAATGTTGGGTATGATTCCTATGGGCGCTAAGCCTACTTTGCACCCTCGGCGGGTCCGGCTGCCGCGAACTCTCCCTTCGTCTGTAAACACGACCTTTACTCTATAGGCACCCACGTTAGCGCCTATAAACTTAAAACATTCAATCAATGCTACGGCATCCTTCTGAGCCGACGGAAGACGAAGCTAAGCTCCTAGAAACGAAGACAGTGATATATAGGCGTTCAACTTCAGACTTTCACTTCATAAAGGTTTCCCAGGAATGGTTTCTATCGCAGAAGCGAAAGAAGCCCCCAAAAGGAGCAACAACTCCTACTTTGCTGCGACGAGAATCTTGCCACACAGAGACTGCGCTTAGTCTGCATGAACCGTGCTAGTCTGGCGTTGCCAATTCTTTATGCCCCACAAGGCTACAGAGTGGATAGCTGCGCTGCCGAGGCAATTAAGCGAGCGACCAATTGCGCGGTGCCGCGCTGAACTCGAAGCAACGAGGACGGGCTGCGATGACCCGCGGGCGTTCGGAGACGCGCGTCGCTTTCGCTGCAGGGAGCGTTTGGCCGATCCGTTCGCGCACGCAGAGAAACGAACTGCCTCCTGATAGTCGTCGCACGACAGAGCTACACCTAGTCTCGGTAAAACTGTGCACCGCTGTGACAGCCGAAAGCGGCGCCAGCTCACCAGTGGAGCCAGAAAATTCAACAAGTCGTTCGCACGTGTCAAAACCGTTAACGTTTCGCCCACTGCCCACCTCTGGCTAATAATGGTGGCCACGATTACCCTCATGCCGCCCCAGTCGAAATCCGTTGAAGCGTGCGAAGGGATTCGTAAATTCGTAGTTCGGTCGTCCATCGCTGGATGCGGCTTCCACACGACTGCACTGCACGGTTTCAGCGGGACAGAATACCATCGCCGCGCCGTGGAGGCGACGCAACAGAGGAGACGTGACGCGGGTGAAATGCCCCAATTCGGTGCAAGCCACGCGCAGGGAAATGAGACAGGTGTTGGGCAATGAATTCGCCGGCAAATTGACCTCCACCGTTCACCCACCTTCCGTGGGCGTATTAGGAGATTGCGTATAGATTACGGCTGCACGTCTAGAGGCTTCCTCGACTTTTCCCGCGGGCAAACGGTAACGAGAGAGTCGTCTGAGAAAAAAAAAAGACACGAAAGTCGTGAATGCTGAGCTTCTGCACAGAGACAGATGCCACGTTTCGGGTCGACACCTTTCGAGGGGAGTCGCCTTGGGAAGCTTGCCATGAAAGACTCGCCGGGAGAACCAAGGACGTTGGGGAAACATTGTGCGGGACCATTTGCAACACAGCGAGCTAATCAGAACGGGAGAGGAAAAACACCCGAATCCTACGCTTCCGCAGAGCTTACGTGGTGCTGCAACAGCAGGAGCAACTTTTGCCAGAGTGACTAGCTTTTCAAGGCTTGATTGGTAGTGGCGAGGAATAATTAAGCGGTCGCCTAACCAGCACAAACATTCAAGCACGTTGCAAAGAATTTTGTGCAACAGTTAGCAAAAGCCCTCCGCGACGCACAGCACGTTCGTGTCTTAAAATCATGTCGTGCAGCCTCAGTGTGTTTCGGATGCGTACCAGAGCGCTGAGTGATACCCTTGCTGCATAGGCTAACGCGCGTAGCGTCTGAGTTAAATGGGTTCGCACATAGCGGTTGCTCTCAACAAAACACCTGCCGTCACAGTAAAGCTGTCCACGCCTTCATCGGGTACCGTTTAGGTTACATGTAATTCGCAACTGTCAGATCTCAGAGTTATCGCCTGCTGCTTAAGGATGAGCATGTTCCCAAAGCCCCCCTCCCCCCCCCCCCCCCCCTCCCCCCTGCGCCACGAACACGACCCCGCAGATATTCCCGAACGCATCCTGACACTTTCTCACAATCCTTCGTAGTCGGCAACTCGTTTTTGTCAGACATTCATAGACAAATCGGCGCCCCCAACAAACTCTCCTGTTTCTGCCATCACGAATCTAAGCTTTCTCAACCCCAGCCTCCTCTCCCCCACTCCCCTTTTAAAATATAAATGCTGATGAATATGATTTTCGACCAAGGTCAGACATTCCGAAGAAAAGGAAAAGACCACCATCGCAGTTGATCCAGAACTAAAGCAAGAAAAGCCAAGAAAGGGAGCAGAAAAAAATCAACTGCTCCACGCCTCCCTATTGATGCAACATTTAAGTGGCGTGTGTCGATTTTACAGGGCTCCGAGTTCCGCCCAACACCAGCCACTCGCCCCCGACTGCAGCGGAAAGGGGAGACGATCGGGCAAAGCGGGAGCTGATGCGTAGCCGATCGCTGCTGTTGGCGTGTGTGTAATTCAATATGCGGCACTTGAAATGCGTCCCACCGATAAGCGGGGGCCTTGAACCGGATTATCGACGAGAATGGCTTCGCTGCGCGGAGCTACCGCAACTTGCAGCATCGTCAGCGCTTAACAGAGCAGCAGGCCACTTGTGAAGCGCGCACCGCGGCGAAAACAACTTTGCAGAGCCAGCATCCAGACACCAAACGCTTAAACAAATTTAAGGAAAAGAGGCGCATGAGCTTTAAACAAAGGGCGCTCGTGCTGCTGTCTGTTGGTTCCGCGACTCAGGCGGCGGAAATGGGTCTGAGTGGCGGAGAGCGCGTTTCCTGTCAAGCAGGACGACGGACAATTTACGGTGAGAAAAATATTCCGAAACACAGTTTTTACTCTCACAGGAGGTGCACTGCGATCTCAAAGCGAATCGTAGTATTTAAGTTCTTTCCCGTGAGTGTTTTCATAAATATTGCAAACTTCGTTCCAGCAAGGTGAGAGAGGGTGCTCGTGCGATAAAGCATCATTTCATGGATGGGCAGGTAACTACAGCCACGAACCGCCGCCAGGATACATAGGAAGGACGCTATCGTTTTCAATACTTTATCCACTGCTTATTATTGGAACTTCAGAAGAGGTGCACTTTGGGAACATTCATTAAAAGCATTCACCACCACAGATAAAAATGGAGACAAGAATGTTGAAGAAAAGTTACCGAGAAAACTGAAACATCAATTTTTACTAGCCTAGAGGTTAGTTACACTGGCGTATGGGAGAATGTGACCACCCTCAAAACGCAATCTCATACTGAAAATGTTCACTGTGAAGGAGCTGCGGGTGGCAGAAAACCTGACGCTGCCCCAAGATTTTCTCTGAGATGAATAGGGAGCGAGACAGACCCCATGTAATAAACCAAGACTCTACCGTGCAACGAATACAAGCGAATGGCTCAAGCAGCCATTCGCTTTGTTTTGGAAAGGAAGCAAATACAATGCTTTAGACATTGGATATGAATGGCTTCACACTATAAAAAGTGACTGCAATGCCCAGGCAGCGGAAAAGTGCGATAAAAGTTCTGCACTTGCACATTTTGTCGCTACTGATCATTTACACTTCATACACGTAAATTTGTAAGCAAAATATTGTCACGTAGTGGTGACGGCAGTCGAAGCAGCGATGAAGACGGACGAAAGGGTCTTCTAAAAGAACTGTTTATTGGGCTGACTTGCACCCAAAATGGACTGAATCACTCGGCGGCGGCGAAGCGACAAGCGTGCTCGGCGGTCGTCGAACAGAATGCCCGCCGCTGTCGGCCGTGCTCAATTTAAAGCTGATAGCGAACATTCGAGATAAAGGGCGCAAAGTTCCTAGAACATTCCGGAACAACGTAGAATCAGCTTTGCCTGGCTGCGATCAATCGAGATAAATCTAGTCGCGTCTTGCGTCGCAAACAAAGCGATAAGGTGGTGTCGCGGCAGATTTGAAAAACGAACAAACACTGCAAATATTGGCGGCAATATGATAGCTTTATAATTGTAATTAACAAGTTAGTCTAATTTCCTAACCCCTATCAACGACGAAACTTTTCATACATACTTAGACAGTTTCAATAAATGGGAATTAATATTGAAATCGTTCTATCATCGCCTGACGTGGCAGTATGCCTTTGGAAATTTTACATTTTTGCCGGCAACACTAGATTCTACAGTCAGTGATGTTTCGACGCGTCTTCTACACCTTAGGCAGTTGAAACTTCCATTTCGTAAATACGTTACGAAATGCTGTTTCTACAACAGTGCATGGCGGAAATTCTTCAAGCGCCGACCAATCGTTTAAAAGAAATGATGTTTCAGCCCCGGCTTACGGGGGCCTTGTTGTGAACAAGGCCCCCGTAAGCCTGAGCCGAAACGTCATTTTTTTTTTTTAAGGATTAGTCGGCGCCTGAAGAATTTTCGCCATGAACATACCCGACCAGACGGGTTTCTTTCAAATCCTGGATTTCCTACAACAGTGCAGTACCTTGAGACAGTTTTGTGAGCATAACCAAAAGCTATCGACATTCGCCCAGTCTGTATCGTACGTGATATGTCGGCGGGCACCGTAGGGCTACATAAACATACGCCCTAGAGTAGTTACACCTGAATGTGATCAATACAGTTTAAAATTAACTAGCCGAACTTTCGTCTCAGTTATCTGCCTACCATGTGGCCCATTAGCTTAACAACGCAGCTACGTGGACAAAAACTGTGCAGGGCACGCTGCAACTCTGTAGTGACGCTAAACGTAATAGAAAAAGTTTTTACCGATTACCTAAATGCGCAACACGTGCCATAAGGCGAACTCCGGAAAGCACGTGGTTAAGCCCTACTTGATCCGTCCTCAAGACTGCACTCAGTTCCTGCTCGCACGAGCGTATCACGCATTGGTCTGTCCAGCCACAAAGTTCGCGGACCGAGGAGCGAATGTATTTTCGCCCTAAGCTGTCGCGCACCGAGCAGCTTTTAGAGAGCTTCCGCCGCGCACGCCGGCGCGACCTCGGCGGCCGAGAGGCGCAGGTGTCCAGCGTGAGAGGACCTGCGCCCCAAATTCCTGGAGTAGCCCTCCCATAGAGCAAAGGGAAGGCGGTTAAAGGAACGCGGGAGTCTCTGTTAAACTATCGCTGCATCAGTCAAAGTTTCGGCGAGAACTGCAGCCGCCACTTGAACTGCATATATTTTGCTTACAGCCTGCCTTACAGGCTTTACCTTAAAACGGCAGCGAGACGCAGCTTGTATCATGCGATAGGATAAAACCCGGTCATAACTAAGGAACGAAAACAAAAAAAACACAGTGACAATTACGCGTCTTTCGTTTGCTACTGCCAACCGTGATAAGCGCCTGAAGGGTTTTTCACGCTGTTCTCTCGTTCTAGGCGAGAGGTGCCGTGAAGAGGAACTACGGATTAATGTCCGCTTCAGACATCTCGCGCTGACATCTGAGACACAAAGGCGCTCTGACTGCAGGGATCAGTAGCAAATTTCGAAAGCTCGGATAAAATATGTGCATGGACAAAGAGGGGGCTTAACGAAAATTTGGTTTATTGTTTACCTGAGTTTAACATCCCAAAGCGACTCGGGCTATGCGGAACGCCGCAGTGAAGGGCTCCGGGAATTTTGACTTGCCTAGGGTTTTTTAACGTGCACTGACATTGTACAGTACACGGTCCTTTGGAATATCGCCTCCATCAAAATTCGACCGCCGCGGCATTGATCGAACGCGCCTCTTTCGGGTTAGCAGCAGACCGTCATAACCACTGAGCCACCGCGGCGGTCTTTAATGGGGATTTGTAACCTCGCCAAAGAAAGCATAGCCAAGAATAGACGAAGAAGAATATATATACGCTTCAACGCCTCGTTGTTTGCCCAGATGACCGGGAACTGAGCGACTACAGTATCGGCCACTCAGAAACTAGAGGTTAATTATATATTGGCGCATGTTCCATTCAAGAAGGCACCTGCAATCGCCGCTGGACGTACCGACCACGTATCGGGGCGAGCAACAGAGATCGCAGATTGAAGGCCGTGAGGCGAAAGCCATACCTACTTTTTTTCTTCTTTCTTTTTTTCCGCGGCGAATGGACGCACCGTCCGCTGTTTGCAGTTGCATCATACTACATTCGGAAACAGTGAAACCAATTGTAAACGGACCGAACTGCAGAGCAAGCACTGCAGGAGTTGGCGACCCGCCCATCAAGCTCGCTGCCAAGCGCTAGCTCACCTTGCACGGTTTGTTTTCTTCGGTGCTCATACCGCGTACAGACACAACAAACTGCCTCCCTGTTCTCTGCCCCGCTTAATACTACGCAGTGTTGTGCACAGGCTTTAACTAGCATCAGCCGGTCTGAGGGCGATTGCAAAAAACCCATTCACTCGCCAGATCTATGCCACATTGGCCAGTATGTCGTTGACGATCGCGACCAGTAAATCACTAGTCCTTCCGGCCGTGCCAGCAGCGCAGCAAATGCGAGCCCCCGTTCACCTAACGCCACCCACAATGCTTTCTCTTGCGAGGGTGCACAGTGCGACCGGCCCCTCACCCATGGGGCCCACCCAGGTCGAATCTCGGTCGACGGCGAAAGCGTTCCGTACACAAGGGCCGATCCGCATGCTCCGTGAAGTGCGAAGGTTCTGCTTCTCAGCCCACCGGGCTTTTGTTGACGTCAGCGAGAAAGCAACGCTGGCATCGGTAAAGGCGCTGACGCCCGGTTTACACACAAGTGCGCCTTTCCCAATGCTCTCCGTTTTTCCTCTTTGGAATCCTGCCGTGCAACGTGGCGACATTAGAGCTGCTCGGTGGCTGATTTCATAATAACAAAAGATGCGCACGAAGAACGTCAACACAGCACCAATGCTGTCTTTATCGGGAAACGACCCACCGCGGTGGCTCAGTGGTTAGGGCGATCGGCTACTGATCCGGAGTTCCCGGGTTCGAACCCGACCGCGGCGGCTGCGTTTTTATGGAGGCAAAACGCTAAGGCGCCCGTGTGCTGTGCGATGTTAGTGCACGTTAAAGATCCCCAGGTGGTCGAAATTATTGCGGAGCCCTCCACTGCGGCACCTCTTCCTTCCTTTCTTCTTTCACTCCCTCCTTTACCCTTCCCTTGTGGCGCGTTTCAGGTGTCCAACGATATATGAGACAGATACTGCGCATTTTCCTTTCCCCCAAAACCAATTATTATTGTTTTAAATATCTTAAATGTGCCTCTACGGCAGGCTAAGAACGAACGATGGGCTATCATTTGGTGAAGTATATGGTCAGGGCCGGGTACAGTCTCTTTACTAGCGCAAAATACTGCATCGATTTCTTGAACTGCAATTAAATTATTGTAAAGTTCGTTTGTGCTGCCACTTGTAGGCAGTCTTTGTTTTCGGCTGTGTTTTAGTATTTTAAAAATGATTCTGTGTAGTGTGATGAACTGGAGACTGCAGAAAAATATTCACCTAAAATGTCCGGTTATTCTTTTATATCTGTCTATATAACAGGGGCCGTCAGATGGGGAAGTGTAAATTGGTAGTAGCTGTCAGTCAGGTTTCGAACCTTCTAATAATTGGTTTTTGGGGAAAGGAAATGGCGCAGTATCTGTCTCATATCTTTGGACACCTGAACCGCGCCGTAAGGGAAGGGATAAAGAAAGGAGTGAAAGATAAAGGAAGGAAGAATAGGTGCCGTAGTGGAGGGCTCGGGAATAATTTCGACCACCTGGGGATCTTTAACGTGCACTGATATCGCACAGCACACGGGCGCCTTAGCGTTTTTCCTCCATAAAAACGCAGCCGCCGCGGTCGGGTTCGCACCCGGGAACTCCGGATCAGCAGTCGAGCGCCCTAACCACTGAGCCACCGCGGCGGGGCTTAGAACCTTCTCCCAAATTTGTTTTTAAGGTGTTGAACTTTATTGACGACACGTATTTTTGTCCCGAAGTTTTTCTCGGCACTGCGACGGATAAATCAAGATTTCACTCTCGCGTTTTTAAAATTATTAAATTCTCTTGTGTTGGGTATAGACGAAAGACGCCCTAGGCTTTGTTTTGTTCCTTTTTTGCTTCTTTACATCGTTTTGTATACCAGAGTTCGTGATTTTGTTTTACCACTCCAGATGATTGGGGAATGGCGCGCAGCGGTAACAATACAGTCCGTGAAATCTTCATTAAGTTCGTCTACACTGAGATTATCCGAAACTATTTGATCTAAGCTGGCCTTTTGTCTAAACAGCGCCCTGTCGGCACTGTTTAGACAAACACAGACGGTGAACTAAAGGACGGAGCTATACAGGTCATTTTCCCCGAGATCGGGAGGCGGTACGTAGGTTTACCAGCGTTCAGTTAGCAAATGTTATTACATTAAAAAAAATCCTCCATGATTTGGCATCTATAAGTTTATCACTTCCCCAAAAACATAAATGGGCGTTAATATCTTCAACTACTAAATACGGCTCTGGTAGCTGCTCTAAAATGTTTCCTAATTCACGCACGTTTACTCGTAGGTGAGGTTCAGTATATACTCAACACACTGTTACTGTTCTGCCCGTAAGCAGCGTGGCTGCTACAGCTTTGTCTTTAATCTTGTCTTCAGGAAAAGCTCACGAGCTGCAATGTCATTTTTACTATGATGGCAACGCCACCGGAGAGCCGGCTTGCCTTCTCTAAGTCGCGGCGAAAAACTTAATACTTCTTGAGAACATCTGAGTCTTGGGGACCTGGGTTTGCTTCCTGTATATACAAGGCGACAGGTGACAATGTGGGTAAAATGTATTTTATGTCGTTTAAGTTGTTTAATATACCCCTACAGTTCCAGTGCATTAGGAATGACATGATGAATTTTTGGGAGGATGTGTTTCGGGAACTTAGGTCTCTTTCTTTGGGGCCCGTTATTGGGATTTTTCCCATGTTTTTTCGTTCAAGAGAGCTCTGTCGACGCTGCAGCGGAGGTGAGCTCCGCGCCACGTCCATCGCCTCACTAGAGGCTCCGGAGGTCCGCGGAAAACACACGGGTGTGCGGTTTGTAGGCCTCTCCCGAAAGAGAGGCCTGGCGGGCGGCCGGCCCTTTTTCTAGGGCGGCAGCGCAGCTCTCGCTGCGTCTGCCCGGGGCGCTGATGGCCCTGTCTCAGGCTCACTGTGCGTGGCCTCCTGATGCCTTTACCGGATGTGATGTCACTTCTGGTCCGGTGAGGCCGTTTGCCTCCAGACAGTGCAAATAACCCGGTCTGATGACCTCATTTCACTACAGCTAAGGAGAATTTTGTGGCCGACTCTACATTAGCTGCCGCTATAATAAACTAGAAGGGAAGCTCAAAGCACTCAATTTGATTAATTTGTGATCCTTGTGGCGTTTAAACATGCACGCTCCGAATAGTGTCACATACCACTTGTTCCCAAAAAGCGCACCCAAAACCTAGGAAATTATCGTTCCATAAATCAATGCACACTTAAACCCGCGAATCTGCCGCTGTGCTCGTCTTCGTTCCTCAATGCTCAAACATTTCACAACCAGTGCGCTAAACTAAAAACCTCGGTGTTTCTAGTATTTAATGTTGCATAGATATGTATCATTTTCAGTGAATAACAGCACAGGCTGTGGGCCTTTACATTCTCATAGCTACAATGTTATGCGACCAAATTAAAACATCAACAAAACACGGCAGAAAGTGCAAACAGCCGCTTGGTTTGTTTCATTTTTATCACAAAAGTCCAAGCGCCCTGTGGAATTTCTTGTGAGACTGAGGACGGAGGGAGCTTTATTATGACTCGAGAATAAGGCGTCCACTTCTCCGAAGACGATGATGAGCAATGAGAATGAATATTTACAAGACGAAGGTCGCATACTGTGCTTACAGTGCACCTGAACCATTCGTTCACTGGAGCACATTACTTTTTTTTTCAACTCTTCGCCCTATGTGGTGGAGGCCTAAGTGAAAAGGCAGTAAAAATAAACGTTGGCACAGTCTCAAAGACTAAGCAATTTCCGATTTCAGCAGCGCTTTGGGCGCAGCTGGCCAGAATTTGGTGACAGCAAGGGGTGCGTTATAAACTGAAGAGAAATTACGGCACCAGGAACATTGTTTCCTCTACAATAAATATCTTATAAAGCTGTGCAGCTGTCTTTCGCAGCCGGTCGGCAGCGGTCAGGCATGCTTTAATCGATATTGTTTCTATCTCTGAAGTTTCTGCAAGGAGCTAACCGACGCATGCAAAACACTTAGGGACGGTACTAAAATGAAATAAAAATGAATTAACACACCTGAACCGCACGCGGTCTGCCCTACCTTTCTAATTACTCTTAAGCTCCACAAACTGCACCTGTGAGCGTTTAATAAGGGCGCTAATGTGCTTTCGGGCCAAGCGGTGGAGCAACGCCCGAAACTCTGAGAACGGCTTGGAGCGTCAATATTGACAGAGGGACCGCGGCATCCCACGAGTGGACAGAAGGTATACCGTGCCCTGGAGCCGACGCTCTGCCGCGCACATGTCGATGGATGCCCTTTCGCTTGGGGGCTACTATGTGGCCCTTTCCACAGCAGCGGCCTGCGTGTGTACGGCTGACATCACTGCCGTCTTTCGACATCCCCAATATCACCCGAACTATCGACAGCAATGAGAGAGAGAGAGAGCGAAGAGGAAGGAAGGTTGAGCAATTTAAGGCCCCGTCGGCTACTCTACATACGGGGAATAGAAAAATGGAAGTAACGATACAAAAAAGGAGGGAGACCGCATTACACAGCGCACATGTCGATGGCAGAGGAACGGAAGAACCTAAGATGGATGAGTGATAGGTTCAACATCAAAGCTGAGCTGCAACGCAATATTATTTTATTTTTGTATCCACACAGCTTCAATAGCAACCTTTCCGACTAAAAGCGTGCAACACTGTGCAGTTACAGCAAATGTAAGGCAACCATTAATCGAATCTCACGG
The DNA here is from genome assembly GCF_052857255.1 of Amblyomma americanum. NCBI lineage: Eukaryota > Metazoa > Arthropoda > Arachnida > Ixodida > Ixodidae > Amblyomma > Amblyomma americanum. Next base: position 4,906,717 of record NC_135503.1, on the reverse strand, counting down.
TTTTTGCGCTTATAGACCATTTGTCAATGTTTCAGCCCTCGTGCAATGGTGAATGCCGATAGGTCACGATAAAACAGTCTGTGCTCCGGCCAGTCACATCTCGCCCTTCTTAAAACAGCCCTGTGAACTCAGCTGACATGACGCTGGCTGCAATTTTTGCAGCGATATACTTTTAACACGAAAACATTACTAGTCCCATTGCGAGAAAAGCCGGCGGCGTGTGCGTATAGTCGCCCAGATGGAACAAAAAATCCCAGCAAGAAAAATTTGGTGACGTTATGAAGCGCCCACGGAGGACGGACACAGCAGGCTGAGCACCGGCACTTCAGGCAATCCTATACATGTTGTACGCTAATATATACTCGCCACTGGCCGACCTCCCTGTGGCGCCAGTTCTCCCGACATTTCTCCCTGCGACAGTTCTCCCTGCGGCTGCAGTGCGGCAAGCAAAATAATGCCAACACGGTGCAATTGTCGCGCTCTGCGCGCAACATGCGTTGGTTCGGTCACGAGTCAGCCGAGCATGAGCTTGAGGCATTTCTGCAGGTAGAAAACCTTACTGAAAGCAGTCGACGCTTGATGGACATTGGACGTGAATGCAGGAAGTAATTAATAACTAATATCCGGTTCAGGTGAAAATATCCGAAAATAGTCAAATATTTGGTTCCAGCAAAACCCAGTTGACACCAGCCGGAAAAACTTCATTTATTCAATTTGACCACTCAAGGTATTTTTTACTTGGGACAAGAGGGGTGACATATCTTTGTAACAAGCTGTATCTATCCAGTAGTAAAATAATCATGCTCCATTATGCAACACGAAAGAAACCGTTCCGGCATGATGAAAAAAAATCCTGTAAAGGTATTTTTATTCGCATAATATTCTAGCACGCGCCCGAAGTTCATGAGTGATTCATGTACGCAGTTGTTTTAGGGGACGGCGGACTGACAGCTTCTGCAGCAGAACAGCCTTCCCCGTTTGCAGTTGTCTGCAGTCATCATATATTTGTTTTCGAAAGGGGCAGGGGTTCAACTGAGCTAGAGAATTTGTGCTCAAAACAAACTAGTTCCGAAGGAATTTTTACGCCCAGAAACATTTGCGCTCATATAGCGATCCCCTAGCCAGAGGTCACTGTCTTGCTTTTGCAACAGCTCCGAGCGGTAGTACGCCGGGTTTGGTCTCATTTGATTCTCACCGGCAACAAAAACCTTGGTACATATTCACGAGTCGGGAGCCAATAAAAATTATCGTTGCATGCAATTTGCGTTTACAGTGTGCGTGATGCAACTCTTGCCCCGGGACAAGCGCGATCGAATCGGGCTCTGAAAACGACTTCCTGTTGAAATATCACATGTGCAAGCCTGTGCAGTAGACAATGAAGCGACAACTCAACGGTTTGTGATCAAAATCGGCAGTCTGAGCAAACTGAGCACGCAGCAGGACCCACCGGCGCAATCGGATTGCAGCCGTTGGAGCTCGAGCGGTGGCGAGCTTGTCCTGTAGCAGGTGCGCTCCTCGCCGCGGGTGGCGCTCCCGTCGGCGCCGGAGTTACGGCCTTCCGGTTTCTTTCTGTTCGTTCTTCATTCAGTGGCTTCCTCCAAACCGCGGCGAACGGCGGCTGCTGCCGCAGGGGGCAACGATCCTGACCTCCGAAGGAGCAAGTCGTCAAAGCACACAAACAAACGGAGAAGTCTCGCGCGGGGCACACTTCTTTTCTGGGCGGGCGCGCTGTTTGCGGCTGCTCCCGGAGGGCCGCTCTACGGTGGGAAGTGACGATGACCGAATGCAATGAGCACGATTGTGTTGGCTGGTTCGTTGTTGATAACGTGAGTTCCCGATCTTGGCTGCCCCCCATCGTAGAGGCAAACCTCGAGAGGTTCCAATACTGCGTCCACAAAGAAGGAAGCGAAAACAAGAGCAACATAACAAAAGAAAATCACACAGCAGGCGAACCTGTACGTCACAAATAAAGGAGAAAGAAGGGGGCGGGGGGGGGGGGGGGGGCGAGCAGATAAAGCTCACAACCAAGATGACCGCACAACGAATTATAAACAACGTGAATGCGGGTGTGTGCCCAAATGTATTTGTGCGCTAGCCGTAGATGAATCGAGTGCAGATCGAAACGATCGTCAGCCGTGCATGTCGACCTGTTTATTCAAGGCGTGTAATAAATGCTTGGCGTGGTAAAATGAACTGCGTCGTAGCGCGAAGCACGGGATCACCTATTATCCGGCGGACCACTGGAGCTCTGATGTTCTAAGCCAATTGCATGGTATACAGAACTGCTAAAATTTCTTTTCTCTGTCTTTGCTTTTTCTCGATATACGAGGCTTTGTAAAACTGTTTTGCCCACTATCGTGACTTAGAGAACGCGGCGTTTTGCTGGGGAGAATTATTGGAGCCATTACAGGGCACGAAGGCGCCATATCTGAATAGTGCGAAATGCAAAAACGACTGCCTTCAGAGCTTTCAGTGCATGTTAATGAACTTCATATGCCCGAAATCCGTTCAGAACACTACACTATGACATGCCTCCATCCCGCGGTGCGGCTTTTTGTTGACGCATTGATGTCATTGCCTAATTAAAGAAAGCTTCGCGGCAGGGAAAGCTTCGCTGCAGGGAAAGCTGCATTGGGAAACTGCTGGTCCGCTGCATGCATCTCATTTACTGCAGTGGCAAGGTGCAGCGATAAGCACATCATAAGCCGCCGCGGTGGCTCAGTGTGGTTATGGCGCTCGGCTGCCGGCCCTAAAGACGCGGATTCGATCCCGGCGGTCGCATTTTGATGGAAGTGAAACACTAGAGGCCTGTCTACTATGCGATGTCAGTGCACGTTTTTAAAGAACCCCAGGTGATTGAAATTTCCGAGGCCCTTCCCTACGGCGTCCCTCTTAGTCCGGGTCACTTTGAGACGTTAAACACCAATAAACCAAACCCAATCATAAGCACATCACGCGGTAGGTTCATGATTAGATAGTAGCAGTGTTCCTCATAGATTGTTGCCGCTCTGGAGCCGGCCTCCCGCTACCACAGCGCATGGTTCGTATTGGGGAAACAGTGAATGCTTATCATCCAGCAAATGATCGGTGCAGAGCCATTGGCGGGCTATGAGCAAGGCTATATGGCCACCAGAATGGCATTCGGCACAGATATATAGACTTTCGGGGACAGCCAGCTGCATTGCCTTCTTGCCCCAGTGTCATTTTTCTTTGTGCCGGAGTGCACCGTGGACGCAGTCGTTGCTCGCTGCGTTGGCCGTCTTTTCTTCGCCATTATTTGCGGCCGAGTCCCTTTGTGAAGAGTCCGTGGCGATGAACGAACAAATGAGCCATAAGCGCGCATGCTTTGTGGGAAGCAGTAAAAGAATCATGTACAAACTCATCGCTCGATGCATTTCTGCATTCTGGCTGCCACTTTGTTTCTGCTAGTTTCTTGTCTGCTCAGGTCATTTTGTGCGCCTTCGAAGCAGTGTTTTAACTGATGTTCGCCAGCTCCACTATATCAGCCAGTGGATTCAACGCGAACGGTTGTATCTTGCCTGCAGTCGATGGCAGCGCTAAAACTATCTGTGCTTTGATTGTAAACAAGCTTGTGACGTGGACGCGATTGTGGCCAGTCTACACGCATGGGCCAGGCTTTTTTTCTATCCATAGGAACGAGAGGATGGAGCCGGCCATTGAGTGGCACCCCTCTACGAGCAGCGGTGTTGCCAACCTTTGCACGTGGCCGAAACCCACGATTAGCAGAACGAGGTGTTCACTCTAAGGCAGGTATATTCTTCTCGCTGACAATAATAATGACTAGCAGCTTGCTTTCTTAGGAGCGATCTGTGAAAATGCATAGTTCTGGGCGTTTAAAAACACCGTGCTTTGCAGCGAGTAAGAAGGCACTCCACTGTATACCTGACAAGTCAATTCCTGTATCGCTCTTTCGACAAAGTAATCCCATTGGTACTAGTATATCATATTAGTAGACTATGAACTGGTTCTTGTAACAACTGTCATCGAAATTGCTTGAAACTGGAAAACCAATTCCACCAAATACACACCCACTTATATTGAGCCACTCCTTGAGCAGTCCAATATTTCGGGAGCAAAATAGCAAAAAACGCTTGCATGCAACGCCGTACGAAACAACCACGACCTAGAAATGAGTGGCATCACGCCTAAAATCAGGTCTGCCGACCACAGGTGGTTTATGATATACGCGTTTTTTTACAGTACTGATTGCATTTTGCATGCGCCACGCTTATTTATAGCACATAGAAGTTTGTCAGCTGTTCAACAGAACAATATTGGCCATGCAGGTTAATAGAGTAGCTTAATAGCAAACCATAAACATTCAGCATGCTTTCGCTAATTTTTAGATAGTAAAATACCACCCTGTAAGGAAACCACCGCCGCCATTTTGCTTCACGCTTTCTTTGTGGCATACGCGATGAGAGTGCATATGGATCTCGCATCGCGGTTTCTCGTACGGCTTGCGTCAATGCGGCCACTGGCCCGGTGAAGTTTTGTAAAGTCAAGCCGTTTGTAATGAGGGAGTAATTACTCAGTGGCATCCACCCGAGCGCAGCCATGTATACGGCTACAAAGGAAAGCTGTACAGCTTTCTCAGAAACTTCGCAGTTGAAGAAAAATCCGTCCTGGACGAGGGTGAGAACCCGTGACCACCGCTTCACTGGAGCATTCGCTCTACCGACTGAGCTAACCGGGACGGCAAGCTTACGGTGGGGCGAGAGCGAATAATCAATAACCCGATGAGGGGACATTCTGACTAACACTGTTCCCACTTCGGTCCCAGACCTCACGTCCGGCATGAAAAAATGTGGCCTCCCTTTATTTCTTTCCTTCCTACATGTAATTCTATGGCATTTAAAATCTCTCGCCGAAAATTTTTAGCCACCTAGAGCTCCTACCATGTGACGCAGCCCGCATTTGTTTGCGTATGCTATTGTATGGAACTGCGAGCAACACACCTCTCGCCATTCTTCGTAACCGAGACGATATTGCGGTGCTGTTTTCTGGCGCTCTCCTACCTTGGCGCAGTGGGTGCCCGACTCTCTCTGTCCCTCCACTTGCAGCCATCGAACTTCACTTCCCGACTGGACTGTGCCTTTTGTGAGCGGTTCGCCAGCGGCGACAACGCACTAACATTATTTGAACAGTGGCTGGCGCGATAAATCAGATCGCGCCATTACCGGCCCGACAGCAATGCCGGGCGGTAGAGGGGGCCCGATGGGGTGGGCAGAGGCGGCGGTTATTTACTTCCAGCCACGAACAAACGCGGAGGTACGATACGGACGGTTGCAATTTGTCGGGCAGCCCGGAGTATTGTGCGAGGCGCAGCTGATTAACTGCAGCGCACCCGTTCACCGAGTAATAAGATGGGACCGCAGGCCGCCACTAAAAGGGCCCAGCCTATGGGATTTCGCAAGGCTACCATAGTAGGTGGTCGTAGGAATCTAGTGACTTTAGGTTTGGGTAGGACTGATGAAGCGGCTAATGAATGCTTCAGTTTCAAAGTAGCGAGGGCTTACCCGTTTTGTGAAAACACGCCACACATGTGAGAACTGACTAAACCAAAGGCTAAGCTGCGAAAAGCGGCCTTTTGGAAATAATGGTCGTATTCGCAAATACACAACTGAACGAGTTATTCTGCGAATGAATGAGCAGGTGTTTTGTACGCATGCGATGAAACGAAGATTTTTCGGTGAAAATCCGGCCAAAAATATCCCAGAAGTGACCGCGTCAACCGCTGGCGGGTAAATACCCTTCTAAGCAGCTTAGTGATCAAAAGAGCGACTTCGTGAGCCACTCCACTTGCGACCAACTTGTTTACGAAATTGATACAGAGCAAGGCAAAGTACTGCAACCGTTTGGGACACTTTCTCATAACAACCTAAGCCGAACACGACATATTCGCTACCTCACAAGAGGATGCTTGCAATTGCAATGCGTGACGAGGAACCAGAAAACTATATGTTAGCGAGGAGCGACCTTTTTCAACTATAATGAGGAACTTCGTATGACTCACAGCAGACCGCATGCCACCAGCTCAGCTCGATGAGTCTGGCCTGGAAAGATTTTACCTCGCCTCAATATTGTTTTATAAATAAAGCCTGTTCCATAATTTCAATAAGTTGTGCAGCACACTCACAAAGCAAACAAAGGCATCGCTGTTTCTCTTGCAAAGGCGGTGTACAACTTCTTGAAAATATGAACCACGTATACCCCATCTGCAAAATCTGTTGAGCCTGTTTCATAAAATCCACCCGCGAGCTATACGAACATTGAAATCGCGGTCAAGAAGGTGGCGCAAAAGTACTAAACATATTTCCTTGTTGCCCCATCTCGGGTCCTGCAGCTTTCGCCGCCACAGTACGCAGATAATTCCTTTTTACTGTCGTCCTTAAATAACTTCGCGGAGCACTTTTCCCCCACGCAGCATTTCGCGGACTATCGTCAGCTACCTCGTGGCCGGTGTTTGGAGTTCAAATAGGCCAACAGTTTAAGCAGGATAATTTTTTAGAACCCAGAACGATAAATACGGAACAAGCGACGCTCTACACAAGTGCACAGCATTAGGCGGAGCTAGCCTCAACGGCACTGTCAGGGTCAGTCAGTTTAAAGACATAAAAATTAAGCGCTATCACTTGACTTTCTTCTTGCCGCATACAGCGAAAAGGTTTCATTTGATGCCCGCCGTCGAGCGGCGCCCCGAACCGCCGCGGATCAAGGCTCGGCGAGATTTGCGCGTTCTGTCTGGTAACTGCTGGTTGATGGTGCGTGAGTTATACCAGAGGGGAAGGCGATGCTGACGCAAGGCATGGAACGGTGCCGCAAAGAAAGGAATGAAGTAGACATTTGTTAGGTCGGGGCAACCTAAAAAGAATGAAGAATAATAAGCCCCTGTCTGCACCACTAACGTACAACAGGCTTAGTCCAATCGGAAAATAAATGAAAAGGCCCGAAGGCAACGATATAAAAAAAGGGGTAAAAAGCTCCCCTGAACTCCCCTGGGACGTAGCGGAGAGGAATGGGTGAAATGGATTATGGAAATTGGGATGAGAAAGGGGACAGCGAGTTTCTTGCTCTGATCCTTCATATATCTCGACTCCATTACTGGCCTGCCTGGCCAGGACAGGGAGGGCGTCAAGATTGCCCAATGGTGCGGCCCCGCTCACGGGGTGCCCGACCACCCACCAAACGCAACGGGCTCCGACCGCCGGAGACCGCAGAACCTAACCCGGGGTCGGCTACCTCGGGCCCCTCCACGGCTTTCAGGGTTTGTTTCGGAGCTGCCACCTACTTGCCGTCGAGTGCTTTTCGCGGATTTTAGTGAAAGAAACGAGAACGCTAGCTTTGGCTCAAGCATAACAGAGACTTCTAAAAGCACAGCGCGTACCACTACCGTTTCCGTATCGCGCGCCGCCAGAGCTCGCGTGCTGGTTAGTCAAGATATTCCAGGCGGTGTGCTGCGCCCATCTCACCAACAGGTGGCGCCATCTGGCGCCCTCACAGCGATTCTGATTGGTCTCGACGCGGCAGGCGTGAGCACAGCTTGCTACAGCTCCCTAGTGTTCCTGTATGTGCTCCTGCGGGAGCACATATAGGAACACTATAGCTCACGAGCCCGTGAGTAGCGCCACCAGGGACCTCACGGCAGACTTTGAAGCTATACGCTATCGCTGCGTAGAGTTATCAGCAGAGAATCACCTTCACCTTTGTGAAGCCATGCATAACTGCCTTCGCAACGTTGTTATTATAGGTGATAACTTATGGTCTATGGGGGTTTAACGTCTCAAAGCGACTCGGCCTATAATGGACGCCGCAGTGACGGGCTCCGGAAATTTCGACCACCTGGGTTCTTTAACGTGCACTGACATCGCACAGTACACGGGCCGCTAGAATTTCGCCTCCATCGAAATTCGACCGCCGGGATGGAACCCACGTCTTTAGGGTGCAGGTGATAATTTAAAACCCCGCGTAGTTCATACAGGTCAAATTGACGCTATTGTTAACTAACACCCCAGTCCTTACTAACACTTTCAAGAAACAGGAAACCAGAATTTCTAAGCCTCGCTCAAGCAGAACATTGTGCACTTGAACAGTACTTCAGGGCGGGGCTGGATGGGTGGAAGGACGGAAACCGGACGGACAAATTTTGCGGACAAAATGAGCTAGGAATGTGGTCGTCCCCAGTGTGGGTGTCCGTTGCGCGCGGTTCCCTCCTGTTGCCCTGCTTTCAAGGCACTCAGGTATGGCCATGGAATGGAACTTCAAAAGAGTTTGCAAGAACCAGCCCGATGGCGAGTGCAGAGCGTTTCTTCCGAATGCAGGCAGACCGCCACAGTCGTCGGAAATCGGGGCAGGCAGCCAGCACGGCGTCGTCGTTGGGAAGCGACGGGGGACGGCTGAGTAAACACCATCACTTATTTGCGGTGGGGCGACCCCGGCGTAGACGTCGGCCGCGGACTGCATTCACAATGTGTGCGACAGCAGTGTGAAACGAGCCTTCGCTTCGGGAGGCCAAGCGGGACCATTTGTCAGGCGAGCGTTCGTTAGGACGCGATTCAAGTGGTACCCTGTAAGAGAAGCGCTTTTTCTGACTGCCTTCTTGAGGAAGCAGGAAAAAAAATAGACGTAGGCGTAAAAAAAAAAGAGAAAGCGCACGACCAGTGCACAATCTTCTTTCCTTTCGAAACCCACTTTCCGGATCCGTTCTTCAGACTGCAAAAAGTTCTTTTTCTTATTTTCTTTCAACCTGTGGTTTGTTTTTTATTGCACGAAGCGCTGCTCAAGTAAGATCACTCAACTCACTAGTGATTCTGTGCTAAGTGAACTGTCTTCTACACATCCAGCATAAATGCGCCCTCTATGTGCCATTCTGTTTCTACCCAAAACCGATCAAGAGTTTTTCATAAAGGAAGCCATGTACAGTCCGCGTCACACTTGTGTAGAGCGCCGAGCTGCACACATTCCCGCCGAAAAACCGACACCTTGTCGCAGCTTGTACGATTAAGAAGCAGCGCTTGCGCACAAGCAGAGCTCCATAGACGTGTAAGAAAGATGACGAAGAGCACTTTGCTCGGAAACTATGGGCTGCTTTCTAATTGTCGTTTTTATTGCAGGGACCACACTGCTCGAGCGCTCTGCACTAGGAAGACGCAGACTGTGCGGGCTATCCCGGACGTTTGTCTTCTTCCGAAACCATTTCGTACGTTTGCCTTGTACACCTTGCGTCGGCGGCCAAAGAGGCTTTCTGGAGCCACTGCTACGCCTCCACGTACAGAACGCGCGTTTTTTTCTATCTACGCGAACTGCCGTAGCTTGTCCCACACCTTCGCAAAAAGACGGAGCTTCAAGGAGCTTCGGCTGCGATTCAGGTGGCTCATAGCTCGCTTCTGCCCCAAACACTAACAAACACGGACAAATGAATACAGCTAAAGCGATATCCGGAACCGCAAATTTACGCTTTCGTGTCGTCGCGGCAGGAACACGTGCCGGGAGGCTGGATCCGTACAAAGAGCACTGCTTGTCTTTCAACAAAAACAAATAAAACGAAAAAATTTTCTTTCCAAAACAACAGCGAGGGCCATGACGCACGGCGTAGTGGAGGGCTCCGAATTAAAACCGACCACTTTTAGCTCCGTAACCATGCGCTGAAATCACTTCTTTCTTTTGCATTTCGCCGCCATCGAAGTGCAGTCGCTGCTGCGGGTATCATACTCGCCACATTGTGCAAAGGAATCGAATGCCCCACTAAGGAGCTGGGCGCGGGTCATTCTCTTTTAGTATTCACGTTGTGAAACTTTGGCTGCTGCGATCGCAAGGGCCCCAGCTTGGCCGGAGAAAAACAATTACCCTACAGGATAAATGTACCAGGGCACAGCAGCAGGCTGTTTACCGCTGCCTGCACTACTAGAAAAAGAAAGACCAACGGCAGCGTGCACCGCATAGTTTTTTTTTTCTTTCTTTTCAGTTCTTTTTCTTTTCCAATTGAGAATTATGCGGGGCTCTCTCCTTCCGCCTTTGCATGCCCAATTCTTTCTCAGTCTCTCTCTCAGACCCACGGTTCACCAGCACAGTGGTGCCATGTCAGCCTCTACAAGATACATGCTTACGACGGAGCGAAATAGCTCTACGCACCAGGCACGCCGAAACATCTCCCAGCTCTTTATGCTTTTTTTAAAAAAAATCCGACGGCATGAAAACTTATAATTCATCCGGGCCAGACTTAACATGCTTGATTGGCATACTCACGAGCTTCTGTGTACGTGCGACTGCAACTGTGTTAAGCTCTCCGTGTGCTAAAGCCAATCCCTCCACCTCCAAATCCATATAAGGGAAGCTCAGAGCTAACGCGAGATTAGTTCATTTATTCTCCTACCTCTACATTTTGCTTAGCCATCACTTCATAAAAACGCGGACAAGAAATGCCAACACCCGACTTTGCCAACATTTTCTTAATCGACAAGCAAAAGAGCCCAATCTTCAGTTAGGACCTGCTTACCAGCGAGAAGGACGTCTTAGAGCACCGGAAGGCGGCCGTGAATAGGTTAGTGCGGAGAGCGCTGCCACCAATTGGAAACAAGTGCGCTGACAGAGACGGTTGAGCAAGCTGACGGTCAGAGAAAGGAAAGCACAGAAAGAGCCCAATAATGGAAGACAGGAACGAAGGCAATTTTAGTGTTACGGCGGCGGACCCCAGAGCACTGGACAAGGAAAGGGATATAAAGTAGAATTCCGTGCGGTGTGCAAGCTAGAAACGATGAGGGAACGAGTGTCGAGGGAACAGGCCCAGAAAAGTACGCGCGTCCTCAATGAATAATGTAATGAGGAGTGCGCGCGTCGTATTACAAGGCATCCGGAAAGAGGAAAAGGCACGAGGAGCCAATGAAGGGGACGAAGCGGCGGCGAGTGCGAACAGACGAAGTGTGCGGACGAGGCGAAGGTAGCAGCAAGAAGCGCACATTCACACGGTCGCACCCAAGAGGGCACGTCGCCAGCGGGAAACCAAGGGAAGAAACCGAGTGCGCGAGAGGAACAGAAGGGACACGTACAAGGGTATGAAGGAGCAAGGGAACGAATGAAATAAGAAAAAGAAAATCCCAAAGCATAACTGCACGGTCAGTCTGATCATCACATTTTAATGGGCTTCCTGCCCGGAAAACAATTGCGAGCCTGTCGTCTTGTCTCGCCTCCCCCCTTTTCCCGTCGGTTGTCCGCGCCCTGTCGGGGTCCTTCCGTCCCTCTTTCCCTCCCGCCGAAATCACGACAGCCTCGCGAGAAGTTCCTCCGACGGGCGGCTGCGCGCCGGCGAATCGCCGGACGGCTCAATCGTTCTACAAACACGCAAAGGAGCCTTCCGGCCGTTACTGCGTCGGCGGCGATAGACAGCCGGCCGGGAAAAGGGAAAGAGCCTCGAGCAGGGTGGCCAGGGGGAGACAGGGGCGTTTCTTTTCCGTGCTATCTTTGGGAGACACGTATCGCTGTCGACTTTACTTTGTGCAGCAGCTAAAGCCTAAGCCATTCTGGAAGTGTACACGGGGATGTCGTGTGCGGCAGTTGTCACAGCAGATAATGTGTCCGTTCTTTATTGTTTATCCAGTGCCGCGTCAATTTCTGAATCGCCGCTGGAGCCGACAGAATGTGAAATTCCCAACACAACTATGTAAAGTTCGCTGCTTTGCAGCACGGGAACTGCTTATTGCCTTACGTGCTCATAGATTGGCAACTGATCCAGCCAATGAACAAACTCTGACAACTTCAGCAAGGACAAAAAAAAAACGGAACAATAGCCCTCATCGCAAACCTAAGCAAAATGACACCGCTGGAAATGACCTGAAACACCAGACGCCCATGATGCATTTCACGCAGCGCAAGTAGCTTTTTGGGCCGTTCTGAGTGAACTAAATACAGCGGACGTCCACCTTTGAAACAGAGATACCGCAATGAAACACTATAATGCACTTAACGCCAGCAGATGCCACTGCACCACACCACACAAACAGCTCACATTAGACTAGAAGGTAGACGACTGCCTTTAAAAAACGGCTGACGTACAGGTCGAGAGACCAGTCAGGACGCAGAAAGAATTGGACAGACGTAGCGGTAAGAACTCGTAGCATTAATGCGACACTTCACCACTTTTACACAAACCCACAGCCAGAAAAATAAGATGACAATATTTATTTATTTACCCGGTACTGAGGACCTCACATGGTCCAAGCAAGTTGGCCAAACTGGAAACGAACAATATTCTCAACGCCAAGAAAGAAATAATACGAGAGGAAGAGATGAACAAAAATGATAAGACCAGCGTAAAAGTACCAGTGAAGGCCAGTTGGGCCACGTGTCACACGCGAGCGAAAGATTCAAAATCTGCCAGAAAAGTAATAGGTTTCTCTCGGGCTGAAGAAAACCGATGGGGCGCTGACACGCGAGTCCTTGTGCAATGCTGTGCGATGAGCGTTAGTGATTTCCCTTGAAGGCTGGGAGTTGTTCCTAGCGACAATGTGGCACTACCGAGAAGAGACATGCGTTTAGGTGTGCAGCAGTTGCTGCTGTGGGCAGCAAGATGCCCACATCGTAATGTTTTTTTAATTGTATTGATGCTCTCGCAGCCGCACGGTCACGCATCGTTCAGATTGTCTAATGTGCGACGACATTCCTCAGGCAGGTGCAACTCAGCACAGTTCTCACCCAACTCGTGAGCAAGAAAAATTTCGCGTATCGTTTAAGCTGTTCACAAGCTCTCATCAAGGCGTTACAGGCATTGACACACTGCGCCCCCCCCCCCCCCCCCCCCAGTCGCCTTTTTTGCTCTCCTCCCCAAACCTAGCCACCGTTACGTGGACTGGCTTAGGTGTCACGATCCGGCCGGGTCTCCACATCCTGCTGGTGCACCCAGTCCATTTGTAAGGCGACCCTCAGAGGGTCACCATATAAAACAAGTCCCTCTCACCCTCTCTAAATTCCCATGTATGGCCCCTTAAAATAACTCAGTAGAGCTCTTGCATAGCGAGGACATTAAGAACAATATTGTCGGACCACCGTGAAAAAAAAATATTGCAACATTGGTGAAAAAGATAAAACACTTCAGCATGTTCGTTTGCCAAGAGACATTATAACAAACTTGATTGTATATAAGAAAGTAGAGAACGCGACCTGGAGGTTCCTTAGTGCGCTTCGGGCGCATCTATGAACAACTCGAGCTCTGCTGCGAATGCCTAGCTATTTCTGATCGTTCTTAATTCTTTTCACAGCTTTGCAGGTCAATCGGATGATACTCTTCAGCAGCCATCATGCCTCGACCAGATTCACGCTCTCCGCCCTAACAACCTTCCATCTTCATGTCTTCCTTCCCCTCACCAGGCATTCCCTCTCAGAGTTAAGGCCCTATTCAAACCCTGCTCCAGTGATATGAACGCATTGCCCAGACGCAGACAAATCCTCTTGTCGAAACGTTGGCAAGCTCTCTGAGGCTTCCCCCTGCCTTGTTCACTTTGTGTTTTCCAGAAACCCAATTGCCTGCCTTCTCTCTATCATCTTTAAAATCATGCTTGTTAATGTCTCTAATCGGAAAAATGCATTTACCTTCTGAGAGCCCCTCATCGCCGTTTCACCCGCGGAAGTCCACAATCCAAATGAAGGCACTCGAATTGCGACAGGGCTTCAGGTGGGAACACACTTGTATCCAAACATCAAATAAGCGCCGCAGCACAAGTCCACGCGAAAGGAAAATCTGTCTACCCGTGTAATTCTGACAGTGGTCTCGGCTTCCGCTAGACTACAGGGGGCACCTTTAAACACCTTCGCTAAGATTTAACTCAATATAGCGATTGACATTTCAGTAGAACTCGCCAAAGCTCTTTTTGCACGTGAACATTTCGACGCTTTAAGCTCTCGGTATAGCCTGGCACTTGGAGAAACGAAATGTAAAGGTGCCGATCGCAGCAACGGAAGTGAACTATATAGGGCTGACGAGGCGCCCACTGCGCTTTTATTTTTCACCGGCGAACTTTTTTTTTTTGCACCTCGGCCAACCTCGTCAGCAGCTAGGACATTGTTGTTGAACACTTGAACAAAAAAAGATGGAAGAGTACACTCAGAAAGGAAGCTCAACGGACGAGACATTGTCAGCTTTGTGGAAAGTGCTCAGCAGTTGGCTTTATTCGAAGAAAGGAAGAACAAAAAGCAAACCAAGTAAGCTGCAGCACGCACAGCCGAAAATATACAGACCCACGCAGCGATGAATCACGATGAGGAAAGGGAAGCCTCCTTTAGTTTTGCCCGAAATGAGATGAATTACTACCCGAAGGACAAAGACTTCGCTTTCCAGCGCCATTCTCCGTCAGAAGAGAAACGTGAAGGCCTGCAGCTCACGCGAGAGCAATCCCTTTTCAGCCGCACTCAGCGTAAACAGCGCACATGGACACAAAGCCGACCGGAATCTCATATTTGTGTCTTCAGCTGATGTCCTGAAACACGGAACGAAATGCGAGAATTTCTGCTTCTGGAGCGTGTGCGGTCCTTGTTTCGTGAGCCGCAGCAGCTCTTGTCTTTTCCTGTAGCGGCTTGTGATCTCGTTCAGTATGATCGTACGGGCTGCATGAAGAAGGAAACCGCACCGAGAAGTTAAAGAGGACAGAAGGACTGGCGACTCTATACACACTGCGCGGTTTTATACTTGCGACCAGTGATGACGCACACTTATTGACAGCGGGGACTTTAGCCTGGAACAAATGCGATCCGCCTAACGTCAAGGCAAGCACATCCAACACGGTTTCAGAAAATAAAAAAGAGAAAGAAACAAAAAGCGCCAGTGTCCATTATTACTGTTTACTACTTTGTTTAATTTACCCAGCTTCTGATGACATGAGAGAACATTCAGTATTTTCTACTCTCATAGTCTCAAGAAAAAGCAAGCACTTCAGGTCAGTGCAGTTGCGAACAGCGGGCAGGAAATTTTTGTGCGATAACCACTGCTATAATAAAAGAAGAAAGCTATCGGCAGTAATACGTAACGCAACTAGGTGAAGGCCATGGGTTATATAGGGCCCCATTGGCGGAGTGATCTAGTCTTTGACGCACGCAGACTTTTTTTTATGGGGGTTTAACTTCCCAAAGTGACTCAGGCTATGAGGGACGCCGCAGTGAAGGGCTCCGGAAATTTCGACCGCCTGGGGTCCTTTAACATGCACTGGCATCGCACAGTACACGGGCCTCTGGAATTTCGCCTCCATCGAAATTCGACCGCCGCGGCCGGGATCGTACCCGCGTCTTTCGGGTAAGCAGCCGAGCGCCATAACCACTGAGCCACCGCGGCGGCACAGTGGTTTGAAAGACTGCTCGGTTCTTTCGGATAAAAAATAGTGGAAAGGCTTTGAAAAGTCTACTTTCGACGGCGTCAAAATGTCTGCGTTTCCTTTACAATCCCTATATATCCACGGTATTTTTGTAACGACAAGCATTGCAATTTCACACTGAATAATCTTTCTGGTCCCATTTTTCCCATCACAGATCTTCGTCTTTTCTGAGCGCTTGAACGCTCATTACGCAACATTTTTTACATTTCCTTCTCGCGTCGTGCACTGTTTTTTCTTATATTTGTCAGCAGTTGCACCTTTTCTTTTAAATACGCCCCTTTGCTCAATGCTCCGCACAGGAGCCTGTAAGGTACCGTAATTTCCGGTATACAGTCCGCACCCGATGTATAGTCCCCAAGACTCTATTTTCGCAGAAATTTCTTTTTGATAGATTGTTCGCATAGCCCACAGGTGACAGGTGTGCGTGCCGTGCATAAAAATGTATGTGCACGCACAACGGAAGCGTCACAAAACCAGATAATAGAATAAGTGTTGGGATTTTCATCCCGTATTCGGTGACGCTGAAAACGAAAAAACTGTATGATGGTCCCCAAAGCACAGATTTAAAGCCTTCAGACATGTATAGCCCGCGGATTGTGCACCAGAAGTTACGGTATTCGTAATAGGTAAAGAAACAGCAAAGCTCTAACTTTGAGACACATACAAGTCGAAAGCGTTGCTGGCAATTACGTAAGCGCTTTAAGCAGTCAAAGGACAACAAATCCTGAAAGCTAAGCCTTCCTACCTAAACGCTAAGTCTGGCATATACGACATATAATGCCTAACAACAACAGAAGCAGCTCAAGAGGGTTTACTGAACCAGGTGGAGTGCACGCGCTTCAAGAAAAAAAAGCAGCAGGGAAAAGGTTGACGCACTGCGCTCCCCTCTCAAGCGCAAATGTTACGCGGATGAAGCGAGCAAACTTTCTCGTGGAGCCACGACAAGATAATCAAGTTTGGACAAAGTCATCGGCGTAAAAGTTGCATGAACACAACAGGATTATAAAAAAAACCCCACGCACTCCCCAAGAGCCGTCGTTCTCAGAGGCTCGTCCGAGTCAGCTGCAGAAACAGCAGCTCCACCTCTCGGCGCCTGTCGTAACGCCGTGCGGGAAGGTCGCGACGAACGTGGAGCCTAGGGAGGAAAGGGAAGCAGGGCGACAGGGCGCGCAACGCACGCACGCTGGCCTCGTACATACGCGTGCAGACAGCGATACGTGACAGAGCGTGGGCGTAGCGCCGTCAGTTAGCTCTCGCCATGTTTATAGCTGGGGCAGACCGCCTCGTTAAGCACTGCAGTGCGCCCCTCCTCCGAGGCCCTCAACTCGCTTTGTCTCGCAGCACAGAAACATCGTGCATGGTGCAACGCACGGCCGGCGACACCTGGTCGGGCGTCGAGTTCACGCAAGCTGTTATGTGAATGGCCGGGGGCTTGGCTGACCGTGCACCGCTGGCAGCGACTACTGGAAATGGAGTCGCTGCCGGCCATTCGTGAACGGCTGTTGCGTAGCCGGAACACAGTTTTTCTACACAGTTTTGGGTAGCCGGAGCACACACAGCATGCAACAGCGTCACCTCGACCAAGAAGAGCGGCGATTCTCAAGAACCCAGGCGTAAGCGTGGCACGTGCCTTCAAGAAGCACACTGTGCGCATCGCCCACGGGCCGACAAGCAAAGTGCGACGGGATCTTCTGAATGTCAAAGATGCTCTGCCCCGTTCAACGTTGCTGGCATCGTCTATATTGTAACGAAGCGTGCGTCGGGACGGAACGGTGGCTCCGCCGCCTCGAAGAAGTTGACCAGCAGGTGTCGATGGGCAGCATGAATCAACTTGATTTATTTAAAATAGGTCCAAAACATCATTTAAACTGAACAAACTGATATAAAAGGTCTAAGAGTAAATAATAACGCAGTCAGTCATACCAAGCGGCGCGGAACACCTTCCGAGCAGAGGTCCCGAGCAGCAGGACCGCAGCCGTTCCTCCCTCTTCCTCGCGCCAAACCCCCCTCTTAAATACGTTTCCCAGGATCCTGGGGACACTTTCAGTAACCAATCGGAAATGCGGTTGTCGAAGCCAATGGGAACGATTTCTTTAAAACGAAAGCAGCCAACAGCACGCCGGTGCCCACGAGGTTGTTCACTCGAGAGCACCGCGTAAATTCCACGAAGACGCGCGCATTTCCGCTCGGCACACAGATACAAACACACAAAACGACATCCGAAACACAGGGAATGCAAACCTCCCAGCCGGTGCACCACGCGACCCGCCGTCCGCGCTCTCCGCCCTCGCGCCCGCTCTGGTGTCTCGGACACGGCCTTGGACGACATTGTCCCCCTGCAGGCAGCTAACCGTGCGTCCCAGTGCGTTTTACTCTAACTAAGCATTCGAACAAAGCCGGGGAGGGGTCCGCACAACGCCTGCTCACAAAGAGCCGGAGATAAAACGGCTCTGCCAAATGTCGGGGAGTGAGCCCCTCTAATGGCTCCCCGCACAGCAGCGAGCACAAATACGGCAACAGTCGCACCGCGGGGAGAAGAACACATTCAGCTTGCTCGAAAAAACTGGCGCACGAAACCGGCGAAGCTCGCTACGCGACAATATGATACCTTGTGATGATTGCGACTCCGTCTACACTGGGGAGACTGCAAATCTGCCAAGGCGGCTAAATGAGCACCGCAATGACGCCGTCATGAATCGGACGGACCCAAGCCCTGTGCCAAAACGCGCGAAAAAAGAATTGCATGGAATAGCTGGAGATGACGTGGAAATCGTTGCTGCCGAAAGAAATCTGTCAGCACGGCTGAACCTGGAATCCCTGATAATACAGACGACGCTGAACACTATCAGCAGAACGAAGGGGAATCTCCAACCGGCTTGTCCAGAACCATTACGTCGATTAGACAAAGCTATTTGAGCTAGAATTACGAGGCATCATTCCAGCGCACAGAAACACGCGGACAAACAGAGTAGACACCACGGAACAAGGGAACTCCCGTCCGGCATCGGTGGCGTGTACTCTCTTCGTCCGTGTGCTTTTGTGCGCTGGAATGATCTCTCATAATTCTACCTAGAACCAACCATAGCCCAGCTCTCCACGCTTAGCTATTTCAGCTGCGTCTTACTCGGCGGGTTCTTAATAAGGAACAAGAAGGCCGTACGGGTTCCGAAACGTAAACTAACGTTTTTGACTTAGTGACCAGAAATTCATTCCATGAACAGCTGTTACGCGCGGTTAGTTTATTTTCATTTATTTATTTATTAACCCTCAAGGCTTGGGGGTAACTTTCAAGTTGACCCGCAGTCGGGTGGCGCTAGCTCCAGCCGCCATGACGCTGTACGGTTTTTAGTGCACTATTCCGATGGGTTAACCCCGAGAAAAATCTTTTTTATTTATTTATTTGAACCTCAAGGGCGCAAGAACAGCGGTTAGCAATGAATGTTACATGGGAATCAAGACGATGACATGGCTTCCTCGATGGCAGTCTTGAAATGGGCTGGATCAGGTATTAGTCTCTTGCGATGCATGTGGGCTTGTGCTAAATAAACAAACAAATAAAAATGCCACGTCTGGGTTTCGAACCCGCGGTGGCGCGAACAGATCAGCTTCGCCACGGCCTGTGCACGAGGGGACTATGCTATCGCCCCAGCCAATCAGGCCTCGCGTTAAACTGCAGCACACTCTCGCGCTGCGCACTGCAAGTCGTCGTCTGCATAACTAATACTTCGACCGAACTAATATCGTCGTCAGACGTGCCGACGACCTAGCAAAAAAAAAAAGAAACCATGAGCCAACGCGGTTAACACATACGCTTTCGCAAGTGTACTCGGTTTAACTACGTCAATACGCTACCACTTTTTTTTTTTTTTTTTGCCACGCGCAGCCGGCGACCTTCACGGCAGCGCTCGTAAAGACAAGACTTTGAAGCCGACTGTTGTCGAGTGTCTGGATTCCCAGAGATCCGGTTTCGAGAAAGAGGGTTACCGCGGATTAATTTGTAAGAGCGACGCTGTTTGCCAGCCCATGTGCGTGTCTGGGGACTCTTTAGTGCAACGTATAAAAAAGTAAAGGAGCAGAATAACTGAGCGCTACCGACGATAAGAGATTTCATGTGTTTGCGCCAGGGTTAAAGGTCAAGTCCGAAAGTTCGTTTAAATTGCTTTTTCAGTAGATCGTGACTGTGTGCGTCTCACAACTTCCTTCTTTTCCCTCGATAGCAGTTTTAGAAAAACTTTACAGAAGAAAATGTAACCGGCACATGCGCTGCTGCGCGGCCTTAGGAAGTACGTTGCGTGAAGATGACGTCAAATATGTAATCGGTAAAGCGACCACGCACACGTTCGGTGGATATACTGACTGGAACCCGTGATGTCGCCCATGAAACGCCAGAAGTGACTTTTTAAAGAAATAAAACGAAAAAGCGCGGCCTTCTAAGTTTTGTAACGTATAGCAGGCCGAGTGATGTCACAATATAGAAAGCAATAAAATCTATTTGCGCGCCAATAGAGCGCCACGGGGCTCCGCAGCTTGGGGTAAATAGCAGGGAGAGAAAAGCGTGCAATACAAGTCCTGTTAAAATACGACAACCTCAAAGAACTCCCGTATCGAGCCGCCGTTATCAGAATTCAGTTAATGCGACCGCTGATATACGGCATAGCTGACTGTTTGCACATTTCTCAGTTCATCTAGGCGAGTAAAGGAACCGACTAAACTGCGGATAATATCGAAATATACATTAATTGCAGCGTAACAAGGAGCTAAACAAACTGGTGCGGTTTATGAATTCTTAACGTCCCAAAGCGATTCAGGCTATGAGGGACGCCGTATAGTGAAGGGCTCCAGAAGTTTCGACCACCTGGGGCATCGCACAGTACACGGGCCTCTAGAATTTCGCCTCCATAAAAATTCGACCGCCGCGGCCGGGATCGAACCCGCGCCTTCCGGGTCAGCAGCCGAGCTCCATAACCACTGAGCCACCACGGCGGCTTTAAAAGAAATTCGGTCAAGCCCTGCTTCGAAACGCGCTAAAGTGAGGAAAAGTGCACCAGGTGCCGCTGGCATGATGATGTGCACCGTTGAGCGGCGTTGATCCCGCACAGGTACGGCACCTTCACGTCGGCGACTAGGTTGTTGTAAGCGGTCAGAGTACTCCGCTCTTCAGTGCGCCAAGCCTCGTTGCGACCACACACCGAGCACGAGTAGCCGAACGAAATCGCTCACCTCTCACGCAGGTCGCGCTTCACACGGTCGCACTGTCCTCTACGCTGCACACCGTGGTTTCTGCCGGCGCGTAGCTCGGGTCACCGCCGCTTCTACTGGTGCTTTGGAGGCACTCTTTGCTGCGCAGTCCTGCATGCACACGCTTCGGCCTCCAGCGGTTTCCTTCGCTTACCAGGCGGCTTGGCAGCTGTCCACGGCTAAGGCCTCCAACAAAGCTTTCCGCTGCCGCCTTCAACGTTCTCAAGCAGCGACGCTCCTTGTGCCTCCTGTGCCGATGACGTTCGGCACGGCGGGATCTTCCCTGTGCTTCGAGTCTCGCTGCTGGGAGAAGCCGTTTGTTCCGCCTTTTCCACTTGCTGCCCTCTTCGAGAAAGTGTTGCTGGCAGCGCCGCGTGTTATTTTCGCCGTCTTCAGGTGCGGCTCACGTTCACCCGACATTACATGCCTACACGCGCCCACCTGCATCTGGCTTGTCAGAGTCACCTCGGGCGCTATGGTATGTTAAACTTAAAAAAAAAAAAACAAAGCCAAACTACACGTGGCTTCAACGCGGAATACGCTTACTTTATACCAGGCCGTATTTTGTGCATGCAGCGCCTTCCCTCCTCCTGCTCTGGTAGCTGAAAACTAACCGCCAGTTGATCCTGAGCATGCGCAGCTCATGTTAGCGACAGGCGACAGTTGTCAAGCACGTCGAGCTCTCCAACGTGCGTTTGCTTTCAACCAATTTTCTCTCTATATAGAGGACGCCACGTCTTTTGAGAAGAGCGCATGCCTCCCATTAGGTGTTTTCGCTAGAAAACTAGTGGTAGCTCAGCGTTCGGCGAGCATAGTTAACGAGCCTTGGTATTTTGGGACACAAGTCCTGAGCTAAGATGACCAAAAAAATTGAACGACGTAACTTTTGGAACTTTTTATTCTAACCTGTGTAAAACTTGTACGCAACTGCACCTTTCGAAGGCTACGTTCTCCTTAGGAAGACAGCAAGAAAGGACTTTTGCGGAGACGGGTTGAGAGCCAGGCCAACCAGTATCCATGATGTTGTAGTTCCCGCAAGTTTTCGCGGCACCTTTCTATAAGCAGTCAAGCGCAACAACTGAAATACTCCTACCAAAACACCGTAGTCCAAAGAGATCAGCGCTCGAGAATATCAGCCCTCTTCGGTGGAGCTGGGCCACGAGCTCTTGCAGGAGAGCTCGTTGCAAGAGCACGTTAAGACGTGCAGTCGCATCGATGACTAAGCGGCACGTGAAACTGCCTTGGAAAAAAAGATAACTGCTCCGCAGAAACCAGTTACTCCAGGCGAAGAGGTTAAGTCGCTTCACGAGGGTGGGCTCTCAACTGCTTCAGCTCAGCTCACGAATTCGCGCTGCCCTCAAGCGAAAGAGGACGCCAAGAAAGCCAGACAGAGTCGAGAGGCGCTGAGGGTCAGCGAAGCGGGTGCATGGCTTTTCAAGAGAAAATATTGATGCACGAGCTGCGCACAAGTTAGCACAGGTTAGGAAAAAATAATCTAGTAAGATGAAGATGAGGGAGCATGAAAAGGAGATAAAAAATAATAGAGAGAACTTATTATAAAAAAATTATTTATGCAAAATACCTACAACGCCCACACTGGGGCATTGCAGTCTTATAGCACGTAAGACTGCTTACGCGCTGTAAAGGCGAAAGCATGAATGCAGAGAAGGGTTCATGGCGTCCGGATCGAAATTACTGAACTGGGAACATCCCCGTAAGAAGCTCACCCGACCAATCTGGAGCACGTGCTCAACGAGGCAAGCAAGGTGAAAGGACAGGTGTCTGAAAGGTTTCCATGAGAGGAGGCGTCATGCGCTAACGTGATCCACAGACTGCGACATATTACTAGCGTTAAAATACAAAGGACAAAGAGCAGAAACACAAGCTTTTGATCCACAGAAAGAGTCTGTGGATCAAAAGCACCAACTAGTCCAACTTAATTCTTTAATCGCGCTAACGTGAACGCCAGAAGGGAAACACATGAACACACGAACGATGGATATACACACGGGAGCCGCCTTTATCTCAACCAGATGCATCACAATCTGAGCACAGATCGTAGATGGCCAAGCAAACTTCTCTCCGGCCAAAATTTCTGACCAGGAAAACTGATCAGGCGCCGCAAGAGCAAAAAGGCTGGACGATTCATGAGCACTGAAAACTTACTGCAGTATAATCAATAAAGGAAGAAAGAGAGTTATTGGCGTCTCACTGGCTTCAAATGACTACACTGATCACATCTAGACGCTTGCCGACCAACGAGCAGCTCGTTTATTTCAAGAGAAGCAAGAAATGAAATGAAGAAAACAAATGCACGAAAGGCCTCTGGCACCGAAGGCATCCTGCGCTGACGCCAACAACGCCTTCAAGGAAGGACTTGGGTTTAAGCCACCGATGCATGCTTATTGCAGCCGTCCTTGCGCCAACTATACGCTCCAGCACCTTAGCACACCGCGTACAAATGTCGACACGCCACTCTATTTGAGGGTTTGCCCTGTAAGGAAGCGAAAAGGGAACTGGCGAACACGTGCATGGAATCGTGCTAATTTCAAACCGCAACAAAAAAGAGGCCATTAGGAGGCCCCGAGAAAGATTTCACAACAACGCTAACTGGCAGAACTGTATCCTCGGGAGTCGACAGCAGACAAATTTATGGCCAGGGAAACTCTTCAGGCAGCCGCATACTTAACAGGCTGGACTTTCCCTGGCTTTTCTCTGGAGAACCACCGCTGAAGAAAAGTAGCCTTGAATGCGAGTATCATGCGCATCAGAGCAGAAGGAAATCCAGTTACCCCTACAACCGTCACCATTTCCTTTTAACCCCGAAGGCAGGGCGCGTTCTTATTCTGCGTCGTTCACTTACTTGACACGGACTCACTTTGAGCACCTTTTTGCTGGTCCAGCTGACTGAGCTGAATGCTTGCATTGACAATGATATGAGTATGTCTCCCGATCTCAACAGAACCTCACCTCTCGGCCTGTCACACATGCCAACATCTCGCGTGGTTACGTTGAACATATATGAACTGTACACTCCACAAGTTATAGCCATGGCATATTTCACGGGATTTTAAACGGCCGTGCTCAGTCGATGCGTCTTTAGCACCGACTGGGCAGGGGTTGCCTATGTGCAGGGCGGCCTGGACCACTCTATCACCGCTACCTCTGTGCTACTCCTTATTTGGTGCTCCACATTACCAATTACACGATCGATCTACCCTTCGTATAAT
The DNA here is from genome assembly GCF_052857255.1 of Amblyomma americanum. Classification (NCBI taxonomy): domain Eukaryota; kingdom Metazoa; phylum Arthropoda; class Arachnida; order Ixodida; family Ixodidae; genus Amblyomma; species Amblyomma americanum. The sequence continues at coordinate 4,882,875 of NC_135503.1, read as the reverse complement.
CTCCAGCAGTGGCACGTCTTGTCTATGTTCCTTTTCGGCCGCGGGATACTTTGGGCGGCCTTGAAACCACTCAGCGCAGTCGCGGCCATTTCTTTTCATCATTTATATTTAGACATCAAACAGCCACTAGCACTACTGCTCCTTCATATATCTCTCAGAAACTGCCATGATATCTGAGGTTCAACGCAAGTGTTGCAGCACCGAGGAGAAAGCTAACAGCGGCATTTATGTGCGGAAAGCAAATCGGTTGAAAATAAACACGTCGGATAAACGTTGTCATGGCAAAACCACACCCGAAACCAAACTTTAAAGGCGTACACCGCAGGCAGGGATCACAGAGCGGCGCTGAAACTTCCGGCGACCTTGTGAAAAGGATAACTACAGAAACAGAAAGATCGACACAATGAAAAAAAGGCAAAAGAAGTAGAAAAAGGAAGAAACGGGAAGCAAAGACCGGTTCAAAGCCTGGATTATTTCGAGCATTTTGTCAGAACTCCGCGGGCAGCTCAGAGGAAAACTCGTAGTCGTCCTTGACTACGCGCGCGCTGCATGAAGCCTGGCGGCTCGTTCAGACATGAAAGTGAAGCGAGGTAATACGCCGAAGAAGGAATTCTGTCAAGCTGAGAAAGGGAGCAGAAATATGCGGTCTAAATAAAAAAAAAAGGTGGAAATGAATACCAAAGAAAATAAGCCTGTTTGAGCTGCCTTCTTTTAGAGAAATCGGAACTTTCGCTCTGCTGGTCAATCGGATCACCGAAGGAAACATCGTAGCCGCCACGCTCTTGGGAACATTTCCAACATTCGAGGAGGAAATTGTCCACGAGGGACGGGAAACTCGTCTAGTTGCTTGCATGAAAGATGAACAACAAGGAGAGTCAAAAATGTTGAAAGGACGAAGCCGACTAGGGGCTCCCCTATAGTGACATCGCTGGCTCTAGCCACGGCGTGCCGCCCACTGAAGCCTGGCTAATGGACTGTCGGCGTCACATGAAACGCGACGGGGCCAATGCAGAGGAAATTCGTTGATTTTAGTTGCCAGTGGCTAATCAAAAACGTGAGCGTAATTGAGGACAACGCAGCGAGCTGTGGAAAGGAAAATGATAGGCGAAAAGTTAAGGGGCAGGAAGACGGCACAGTGGGTCACAGAACAAGCGTGGTTTATGACATCTTAGCTGATATCAAGAAGAAATGGGGTTGGGCTGGACATGTAATGCGAAGGCAAGATAACCGACGGTCGTTAAGGGTAACGGGCTGGATACCAAGAGAAGGCAAGCGCAGCAGGGGGCGGCAGAAGGTTAGGTGGGCGGATGAGATGATGAAGTTTGCGCGGATAAGGTGGCCGCAGTTGGCACAGGACAGTGTTAATTGGGGAGGTATAAGAGAGGCCTTTGTCCTGCAGTGGGTATAGGCTGATGATGATGATAATGTTGATGGTGATGATGAAATAATCGAACGACTGATACTTCCGAAGACGGGTCATCGTACTTACTCTGCTGTAACCTAAAATGGACAGCGCTAATATTTTCAGTCAGCACAAAAAATCCTTTCATTCTTTATACACCTCCATGGAACACACACTGCCGCAGCTCACGGCAAGTTGCAGAAAGTCGGGACCCGCCCCGGTGGCTCAGTGGTTAGGGCGCTCGACTACTCATCCGGAGTGCCCGGGTTCGAACCCGACCGCGGCGGCTGCGTTTTTATGGGGGCGAAACGCTAAGGCGCCGGTGTGCTGTGCGATGTCAGTGCACGTTAAAGATCCCCAAGTGGTAGAAATTATTCCGGAGCCCTCCACTACGGCACCTCTTTCTTCCTTTCTTCTTTCACTCCCTCCTTTATCCCTTCCCTTACGGCGCAGTTCAGGTGTCCAACGATATATGAGACAGATAATGCGCCATTTCCTTTCCCTAAAACCATTTATTATTATTAGAAAGTCGGGAGAAGGCAGCGTTTCCCGCATTTGGAAGATCTTTATTTTCTTCGATTTTGTTATTACGCAGCGGAGCTACATATTCAGCTGCGACCCACATCTCAAGCCGACTACAGGTCCGTCCCTGACTTCGTTGAACGTAAAAAACTCTCCTTTCGAGCTGCAGGAAAGAAGCGATATATATCCGACCAAGGGTTCTGAATAATTATCATTCAGCGAAGGCTTGTACCACCGTGCATGTGTACGAGAAGGGATTGTCCTATAACTGCCGCGATTTATCCGAAACTTAGGTCTATCACTAAGTGAAAATATTTTACACCCTCCGAAGCCACCATTTATATTTGGGTACATCTGCTTCAAAACAACGACCTTCCGAGGAAAAACGCTTCGCAGAAACGAGCGATATAACGTAACCTTCTCGATTCGCTGAGAACAGTCAATCTAAGTACTTCATATTGCAGTGATACTACGGCGCGAATGCTCTAAAAGTGCTCAAGTAAAGCTACACATCATTTTTAATGCAAGGAATCATGCAACAGGACACCAGCCATCTCGCTCGCGAAGGGCGAGTCCAACTATACCGTGCACCATGACATTCCTTACGAGCAAAGATTATCCGTGGCGAGCAGCTGTTGCTTGGACTGTTTCATCGTCTACTGAGCTGTACTAGCTCTAACGTGGCAGCGATCTGTGAAGTAGAACAACAGTAGTTCGCGAAACGTACGCAGGAAGCCGCCGCGGAACTCAAAATGAGAGCACACAAAAGCGGTGACTCTCCTTCCAGCTGTGGTCGAGAGGTAGCGCACCCGGCTCGCAACGCAGATTTTCCGCCGTTCGATTCCTCGCTCCGGCGAAGTCGTTCTTTCCGGTAATTTCGTAATAGAGGAGCATATTCACTCCTGCAGGCGGCGCGCTCTTTGAAGAGGTGCGGCGATTCAGGAAAAACGGAGTGGAATATGAGACAAGCGTGCACCCCATCGAAACGCGCTCCCACCATTCCTTCAGTTCTTGGAGTGTATAGCGTTAACTCTTATTAGCTCGCTCCTCAGTTTCGAGCCGTCGGCGTCGTCGCCCGCAGCGACACCTGCCACATGCCCCGGTTGGCCGGTGGCAAAGTGAAATCCCCTCTCCACATTCAGGGGTGATAGAGGTCAAGTGGCCGGGGGCTTCTACCTCGTCTCCGGCAGGTGGTTGGCTCAGAAGCCACAGAAACCAACAGAAACCAACAGCAGAGTATCGCTGCAATACTAAGGAAGTCCGGATTCACCTCCGGCTGTGTAACTTCGGGAGAAAACAAAATATTTCTGGGAAAAATCGTCCTGTCTTCGCCCTTCTACTACGTTTTCGTTTATAATATGTCTGACCAACTGGCCCCTCAGTATACTCTGTTAAAAAATATGCTTTCACAACACAACTAACGCTCAAGCATTCAAGCTATATATTCCCTCCCATCCTGTGACTTTTTCTTTATACAATGTGGGGTCAAAAACCCATTTTCGGGCATTTCTCAACCGAGAGAGGCCCGGCACAAGGCCAGGGGAAAGCTTGTACTAATATTATCACTCTTGGGTACCCGGCGGAACTAGGGACCGCCGGGTAATCGCCGGATCTCGCACATGGGAAGCGGGTCCTCAGGCCACTAAAAAACCGCTTCCGTACTCGAAGTTGTTTGCGCTTGATGCCGGAAAAGTAAAGCACTGCATGGACCGTTCATACTAACTGGCGCTATTGAGGAATTGGCGTCAACCGAAAGCAAGATATCATCGAGATTCTACCACGGTCTCTTTCTTCGACGCAAATCGACAACATTGGACTTAAACTCGGTGAATGGCGAAATATCATTATCCACCAAATTTGAATTTAACCGCGGAATACGAGCACCGTAAGAGTGCCAGTTGCCCGAATCGGCGCCTCGGCTGATTTGCGCCATTGCCGGCAAATACGAATCAAAAGTAATTTCTCCACCGAATATCAGCTTGATACGAGACCACATCGCACGCACGCAAACTCGCTTCCTGCGCCCGCTCCGCTTCTTCGCGCGTGCAGGGCGCTCAGGTTCAGCACAATAGGGCAGGCCTGTATTCCTGAAGGGACACTCCGGACAAACCCATATCCAATCTGTGGCAGTAAAAATCGATTGTTTGGCTCGATGCGGCTGTGATCACATGCGCGCACGGCAGCAAAAAACGAATTTATCGCTGCGAAAATTTGATTTAAAAAACTTTCCCGCCGCCCGATTGCAACTCGTGTAACGTCAAGAACCAAGAGGACTTCGTGATCACTACGCAGAATGAAAGGCGGCGTGTCATAGTCGCACGGATCCGCAAGTGTCTACGCGCACCACAGTTCGCTTGTGGTGGCGATACCTGCGCGTCATTTCATCCCTTTCTTAGCCAATAAAGCTCAGTTTTCAGTGAAAGTAGCGCATTTGTGAATAGACAGCGGTAATATTCATTTCACTTCAATGAAGCACCACACGTAGTGCTTCGTTAAAAAGGCTATCGCTCTCGCTCACAATATTGCGGCCGTGAGGACACCCGCGCACCACACCGTCCTCTCTCGTGGCGCTCATCAGAAACAGCGGAAGCACGTGGCACACCGATGCGCAGTCTCACGGCAAAAATAAAACACAGCAGAAACCACGTTCGCGTGGGCAGAGAGGGAATATCTGTAGGCATCGCGTTTCATCGCTCGCTCCTCAAAGTTTGCGCTGCTCACGGGGCCAGAGGGCGGACCGCGCAGCGACGGCAATCGACGCCCGTTACAGCGAACCTCCAGGGGGAGAAGTTCTGCTCAAATATTGGCTCGCGAGAAGACGGCGCGGCCCGGTCGGGCCACCCGGTTCAAAGATGTTGCCGCCGCAGCGGGTTCTCGATCGATCCTAAACGAATGTCGACGGCGCGCCGGCGTTCGGCTACACGTGTGAAGAGCCACCCGGAAGAACAAATCGAGCAGTTTGGATGTCAAAATAAAAAAGAACCTCTCAAGTTTCACCTCGGCCCTTTGAGCGCAAAGAAAGAGGTCCGCAGCAGCGGAACAGATTCAAAAACTGATTCGGAACACTCTGCGACGAGGCGCTTTTTTTCTTTCTTTAGGACGCTCAAGCTGTTCCAGGTTTTACAACCTTCCATGAGCACCTTTTGTAAACAGAAAGGACGACTGGGCGCCTTAGCCTTGCTTAAAGAGACACTGCGGACAAATATACTTGATCTCATAAGTTCCCAGCAGCGTTATGGAAGCTACAGATGTCCTGAGCCAATCAGGAGAGCCCGTTAAACGTGCTCCTCCGCGATTCGTCCTCTGCACGCGGCATCTATGGCTGGCAACAGATGTGGCTAGAAAACAGCCTAAATCGACGCTGTCTGCATATCATAGCCTTATGTACGCTTATGCATGCTAAACGCAAGCATTTTGCGGGATGTTGCGCGATTTGTGACATTCGTATATTCAGTTCAGCGTATGCAGACGGAGTCGCAATGATAAGCTCAGCCCATTGGCACCAGCTGGTTGTTGTAAAACGAAACATTTTTGTCAACAAATCGACGCTCTTCTTGGGACTAGACGCGCCAGAATCGTCATTTTAAATAAAAAATAAAGCGAATTTATCACTCATATGTTTTGTTACAGGCGATATTAGACGAAGCGAAAGCCCAATGGCCCATTTACGGCCAGTGAACGCACTGAAAATAGCAGTAACAGCGACGAATTCAGTCCGAGGCGAAGGGTCCAGGTTCGAAGCGGGCCGCCATTTTGGAAACGATGTTTGAACGTACGCAAGTGTCGCGCACGCTAAACTCGGGGAATTGCGCACGTAACGCGAATGTACTTTAAAGCTCGATATGAAATAGCATTTGGCGCATTCGCTCTTTAAACCGTGCTACCCAATAAAGCCACGGTGAATCTATCAGCGCAAAGGACAGGGACTTGAAAGGAGACAAAACAAGCGCTGACTAGCAACAAAAGTTTATTGAAGTGAACAGGGAATAAATAGGCAGGCCAAGACCACACAAAGCATAGGCATAGGCCATATTCCTATTTTATACTGGCACTACATTTTGCAGCGTTAGAACGTCTCCTGTGCGCTCATCGCAGCTTTGGTAGTGCCGCAAACAACTACTGAGATGGAGTATAGAAGTTGGCCTGTATCGTTAGGACACCGCTCAACGAAAACGGCGCTTTTGTGAACTAAAAAAGGCAAAAAAAAACGGACAAGTGACGCCATCGCCGGCCGGTTTCGAAGATAAAATGCGTGGGGCGCGAATCCCAGAGCGTACGGTACAAAACCATTAGCTTCAATATGGTGGCGACTCTCCCTTTCGGTATAGACGTCACAAGTTTGAATCGACGGGCGGGGCTATTTTTAGATGCAACTTTCTCTCCGATAAAAGCGCCTTTTGCTGGCGGACAAACGCCAACCTAGCCAGAAGGCGACACGGAATGAATTTTTCTGAGAGCAGTGATCGGGTAGTGTGTCCCTTTAAAGACAATGTGCCACCCTTAGGCGGAAGACGAGGAAAGCATTAGAGCTCTGTTTCAAGATAAAGGCCGGAATAAATAGCACTTATCGATAAGCCGAACCGATAGCAACATACGGGCGCTTAGAGTAACGACTTGAAGTTTAGGCATGAAATTCGAAAAAAAAAAACGAAAGAAAACAAGAGCGACTTTTTACCTGGCTCCCACTGCACAAAACTTCGCCAGAGGGTATAAACTGCACTTCTTTCATTTCGATTATAAGTGAAGAAAGGAAGGTCTTGGATCCCAGGTTTTTTTCCTGGATTTAACAGCCTTGACGACGACGGGATCAAAAAGGCTGCTGAGCACTAAAACTACAGATGCGACCAAAGTTCAGCTTCTTCTGGAGAAAGATGAGTGAAATAAGTTGATGTCCGCGAACGAGCGGCTCTTTGCAAAATAAAATGTGTATTGGTCATGGAGTTCCTGATTTTACGTTAAGCTTAGAACTTACCAAACGCCCTTCGTAAGCTGCGTGCATGTGATACTGGTCGGTGATGATACTGGCCACGTATGCTGCTTTATGGCTCCGGCCACGGCACAGTGATTGTTGCGACTGTCACATTTGCTTGAACTGTGCATTTGCTTGAACTGTGAAAAGCGTCAACCTTCTCCTGCTTAAGTCTGTATATGAGGGCACGGTTTACGCAAAAAGCGTACTGGCGCTAAAGGACGGGGACAACACACACACAAGGCCGGACTGGCGCCAACTTCCAACTAAGTTTATTCATGGAAAAAACGACTTAATAACCATGCATCACGAGCAGGCAAAGGCAGAAACGAAACATATACAAGGGGTGACTTAACAAAGGGACACGTGCGAAAAGGACCAACCCATGATTATAACGCTGATAATGACCCACTAAGAAAACTAATCTCTTATTCTGGCAGACTAATCTCTTCTTAACTGTCAGAATAAGAGATTAGTTTTATTAGTGGGTCATTATCAGCGTTATAATCATGGGTTGGTCCTTTTCGCACGTGTCCCTTTGTTAGGTCACCCCTTGTATATGTTTCGTTTCTGCTTTTGCCGGCTCGTGATGCATGGTTATTAAGTCGTTTTTTCCATGAATAAACTTAGTTGGAAGTTGGCGCCAGTCCGGCCTTGTGTGTGTGTTGTCCCCGTCTTTTAGCGCCAGTACGCGTTTTGCGTAAAAAATGTCATGCTACAACCAACTAGCTCAAATCAGTCTTGCTGTATATGAGGACGAGGAGGAGGATGGGGGAAAGAGGGGGAGGAGGAAAGGCAGCGAGGTTAACCAGACGAATAGCCGGTTTGCTACCCTGCACGGGGGGAAAAGGGTGAGGGGAGAAAAAGATGAAGTAGAAAAGACAGACAGTTGCAGGAAATTAAAGGTCACTATGCAAAGTCGCAGCATTCAGTAAAGTCACAGCCTATCGTGCAGGCCAGAAGTCCTCAAAAAGCGGAGCAGTGCCTTGGCGGCCTTCACCGCCGACGATCTTCGTTTCCGTCAGGTCTAGATGCTCCAGTGCACGGCAGAGAGACTGTCTTTTGGCGCTGTAGGCAGGTCACTCACAAAGAACGTGGGCTATAGTCTCATCACACCCGCAGATGGCACATGCAGGGCCATACCTATTAGGCTGTCAGCCATACCTATTAAGAAGGAGTAGTGGGTTTTTTGTAGCGTTTGCGGCGCCGTTGTAGGCGTTGAAAACAAAAAACTGCGATGCCATCAGGACGTCTAAACAGCTTTTGATAGATGGCAACATGGACGCGTCTTGCGTGAGGTCGGACTTCAAAGCATCGCGCTAGCCCCTGTGGACCAACGAGAAAGAAATGCCCTACGGCCGGCCAGTGGGCGAACAGCATTGAACAGTGTGGTAGGAGAGCCGTCACAGAAAATGCGCATCGTTGTGCATCACTTCGCGGTGCACCACTTAGTCGCTGCTGTCGCAGTTAATTCGCACGAAGGTCTGAGTGCGTTTTTTTCTAGTGTGTGCATCAACGCTCTCATAAGTTACTACTTCCTATTCGTCGCTTAACAACCAAAATGCTACACGCACACACACACGCACAAATATATATATATATATATATATATATATATATATATATATATATATATATATAATCGTCTAGGATAAAATCCTGGACAGAAGCAACAATTTTATGATCCAAAAGCCATACTAAAACCAAAAGTTTTGACGCGTCCAAACCGCAGCGAGGGGGCTTACGAGCTATGTATAAAACTGCAGTGGACGAGACAATCTATGAGGGGGAGAGAGAGAGAGAGAGAGAAGTGTCCGACTTGGCAATTCAAACTGAGCACCAGAATTCACCGGCATAGCAGCATCGAATTTATTACGCTCACGAAAGAATATTAACTTTTCGCTTCTTAATGCAATATTTGCTCTTGAAGGAAACTTCATGGATGGCAAACGGATGGTGAAACGGGTTCTGCAACTATAATTATATTCACAGACTTTTTCACACGACAAGAGAGAAATTTGTAAAACGCAGTCACTCTGACTGCACGTTCGATCGCGAAGACACGATCATGCGCGAGAAGAAGTGGGCTTCAAAGTGCGCTGCCTTTTTTTCCTTCGCTTGATTTCTGCTCAGATGCTTAATGTAGCGCCAGGAACGTGACAAGCGTTTCAACCCTTATGACGTCGAGGCAAAGCAGCAGTCCCAGTCCAGCAGAAGTTCGCACATTCCGTACAATTAGAGATGGATTCTCCAATTACGTTCAGCGGGTCCCGTCTATAACGCAATCATGGAAGGGATGCAGGGGTGAACGTGACTCGAATATCGCCAGGTACGCATCGGACGGCTTATTGTATCAGTAACGGTAGAAACGAGCGTACGAATGGAGAAAGGAGCGGACGGCAGCAAAGGGGGATGGGAGGGGTGCGGAGAAAGAGACATATCCCGCACCCTGTCCCAGTTAATATACACTATTACTAAAATTTCGCACCATCCCTGCTTTCACTGAAATTCGTGTTACCACAGGAGTAACCATTTGGTCAATTCTTTTTTTGCTCTTCTCCGCTGCCTTGCCCAGGACAAGAACGTACTCCTACATTTTCACTACTGCGTTCCGGACATATAGACCGCCTGCAAACACGGCAAACGCAACTGCAACGCTCCCCTTTGAACATAGTACAGAACCCGCGAATTGCTCTGAATTGGAAAACTGATCCATTTTCGCGTCAATTTAACAACGCGACCGGGCGCTGTAAAGCACGCCGGGGTGGAAGAAATTATTTCGACCCCCCCCCCCCCCCACCGGGAACACCCGGTATTACTTATGGTGCGGTAAGAGCTTACTGCTAGAATAATTAACAGCTAGAACCTCGCGCCCTCGCACTCAGTTACCACAGCTCACAGGAACTGAGCCGCGTCGGCAAATGTGGGCGTAAAGATCAGACCACTTTGTGTACGATAGGGCAGCGAGTAACTGCCAATTTAGAAGAACGAATGACGCTGCGTCGTTGCGAACTTTGCTTGGGTAATTCGTGTACAAAGAGAATAGCTGTTAGAGTTTGCCGCCGTACCGCGTAGAGCAGAAAATCAGTGTGGTTTCGACTGGTCAAGCGGTTCAAGGGAGAAGGCAAATGGGCAGGTGCAGTACGCCACACTGCAAAGCGCAGGACAATGGTAAAAGGATAAGAACAATTCGAAGTGTAATGCATGCAGTCTCTCAGGAGTGCGAAACTCGCGGTCTTTTCTCTCAATCGACAGCAACAACAACAACAAAACGCAGTCAACGAAAGACCATCGCCACCTGGCATGCGGGAAAGCACACGTGCTCGGCGCGATAATTTCGCGGGAAGGGCAGAGGAAATCTCAGACAGCTTTCATTTCGGCCAGGTGCGCATACAATATTCACGACCCGAGACACTCTGCCGCTGACCACGTAGCCTCGCCTAGCTGTCCATGGCACGCCACGACACTTAGGCTGATTGAACTCTCCCGAGAGAGCAGACAATGGCGAACTTAAGGCGGTAGCAGCAGCACCCGAATGACGCCGTCTGCCTATGCGATAAGGGAATTCAAATAAGTACGGCCTACGCACGTGCACTAGAGAAGAACAGAAAAAATAACGAACAATGGATAGTAAGGCATCCCGGAGCTACACACTAGCTGCTCTTCGATGCACGGTTCGGATACCGCGTGAGCTGGCAATTCGGAAAGAGAAACTTCAGGGAAAGTTGCGTCGTGAATTGCCATACAATTCAATGAACTCGCTGCGGCACTCGTTCCAAGCTCCATGAACCAGCGCTGTCCACTTTGGCTGAGAGCTTGCGCAGGAGGAGCCATGTGTCCGAGAGGCAGGCACGGTTGGTTCACTTTGCTTGTCCACGGAAGGCTACAAAAGCGCCGCGTGCAGGATTCAGCGACGCTGTTTAACGCAGGGCAGAGCCTAAGCTAAGTACGAGGCTCTTCCTGCCACCGCTGCATAACGAAAGCGCGATCCTCTGAGGCGACGCTTTAAAACCTCTTACTTCTCCGGCCCAGAACTGTCTTTCTTTTTTGTTACCAATCCCAAGGCCTTTAGCATCGCGTCAGAGCCCTATAATCATCGCACGAGAACGCAGAATTGAAAACATCGACCCCTGTCGTGCACCTTGGAGACGGCATAAAGAATAAAACTGTGTCGGCGCTTTCCAGCCACTGAGAAGCTTCTGGTGTAGGGGCCTAAATAAGGAAACTCCTAGTATCCTCCCTTCTTCTCTTCTTCCGTGCATTCGTTACGGCTGTCACTGAAGATCTCAGGACGCAACAATAATAAGCAACTGTTTTCAGTGTTACCTGGCACATATTATGCATTTATTGTACAATTATAAATTATGCCTTTATCATATATTTGTTCTGTAGCTTTACAGTGGACAAGCACTACATCACCCAGAGTATTGATAGGGTGAACGGCCACATCAACGGTGTTTATCCTCAAGGGCTCACAGAGTCGGATTCCAACACGTATCCAAAGATTGGAACATCTTTCCTGGCCAGAGGAGACATTCCCCGTTCGAAATCGACCACAGATCACGACGTTGACCGTCCCTCGTCATGACGCCGCAAACGACACACCCTCACGTAATGCCCCATGACGGAGATATCACTCGTTTAGAGCGTCAGCTCTTATTAGTTCGTTGTTCAATTTCGCGCCGTCGTCGTCGGCGTCCGCAGTGTCACCTGCCACCTGCTTCGGCTGGCAGGTGACAAAGTGGAGAGAAGGTTCTCCACTTTTACAGAAGATGAAGGAGGGAAAGGGCAGAGCGAGGCAGGCGCGTCCGCCTCGGCTGCGGGAGGTGGTTGGTTGGAAAGCCACCGCTGGACAAGGATGGGTGCAAGCATCTCCCCGCCTGGCGCTCGACTTCTTTCTTTGTCACACCCCAAGTTACGCTCAAGCATTCGGGCTACACGCTCGTAACCGCCCTCTGCTTTTTTTTTTGCACTACAGACGAACAAGCTTTCTCGCATACTACTTGTGTACGTCGAGACACTAGCACACAAGAGCCTAATTGTGCATTAGGGCACTCAAAATGACAGCGTAAGTTTATACTGCGGCATTAGCAGTCGCGACGTTCAGCTCAACTCGGGACGAGCGCCCAGGTTCACTTCGCAGCTTACGACGTTCCCCGCACAGCTAGACTGGGCCTAGCGGACGCAGAGGCGAAACTGGCTTTCCGGACGTCAAGGATATTCCAAATTGCTGGTAGCCGACGCAGGACGTTGGAACAACAGCCGCGCTGTAACACGCCTCTCTTTGCAACACAACAGCGCTTCCTTAAAGCTTCAGTAGAAAAAGAAAACTGAGGCCGAGCGCGAGACAGAGCGTTTGTCAGTGACAGCGTAGCACTTTTCGAAGAGCGCAGCAAACAACAAAGCTCGACGTCCACTACTGTGACGCCGCAGCATACCATGTTTTTAACCACGAAGACAAAGAATGAGAAAAAAGGTTTACCCACTAAAACAAAGCACACGGAAGTTAATTTCAAGTGCGGCGTTAATTAGTTCCGGCGTTCTTTCCAACTTCGGTGAAGAAACTTTCGACCTAACTCCTCCTCATAGTAAGGCTTTTAGGCTCTCGAAAGAAGAAAGAAAGCGGCTGGGGCACACAAAAATGTGGAAGAGGCCGAAGAGAGAAAAATCGATGAAGAAGTTTTTCCTCTTGTGGCGTGTATGAGAAGAGAATGGCAAAAATTTGGGAAGCTGGGCCTTACTTTTGGTGCACAAACTTCTAAAGGAACCGGACAAAAACGGCACCAACACGCTTCTTCTGTGGCTAGATAAAGCGCAGTGCAAACCTTCGCGACTTTATCCGTTACGCTAATACGGCGCTTTGTGCTGCTAGGGGAGAGGTCGGGTGTGCGATATCCGGCAACTCTAGCACTTCCGGCTAGCCGTAACGTAATAATGCCCTTAGTACCGAGATTTCAGTGAGCGGTATGCAATCCCAGTAGTTTAAGCTAATAACAGAGCCTCGCACTACGACTTTTGCCATAGATGCAAAGAGTACAGAAGTGGGATGTAAAAATGTGTTTTTCTGTTCCAATATCAGGTTACATCTCATAAGTACTGCCATTTTAATCACACCTTCAGCAGAGCTCAGTGCACCCGAAGATATGACTATTACACCCATAGGTTCAGAGCAGGCACAACGTATTAATGCTGGACTGCGCAACTGGAAAAGAAATTACGCTTGCCCGCAAAAAACATCTCGGGGAAAAAACAAGGATAGCAGTTCCTAGGCGCTCTTCACATAACGTATGGGTGCAAACGCATCAGGCTGTGCACTCTAAGGAGCAAATGCCACGACCCGGAACTTCCATGACCAAACCGGAGCACGTAGTTCTCGGTATGACACACAGGCAGGAACAACCGCTTCAATATCGGGGCGTAACCCGCGAGATCGAGCTTCGAAAACAGTATTTTCGCCACAGCTTCTTTTCGCATGTAGATCATAAACGCTTAAAGTATTAGGCGGGCCCGTAACGGCCAGACATTACCGCCCAGCAAGGCCGTCCAGAAAGATGGAGCAGTCCGCTGAGATCGGGTGAGACCGTGAGTTCCCGAAAGGGGGCGTCGTCCTGATCGCTGCACGACGGCAGTGCGCCTCCAACTCTGCTTTGGAATGGCGCGGAGGGAGTCCACAGGATCCTCGGACGGTCGTTTAGAGCCGCGGGGACCCCGAAGAGCCCATTTCACTTAGCAGAGTTTGGCGATGACAGCCGTTTCTGCGCCGCGGCGACAGGAAGGGCGAATGGGGGAAGCTATGATCGGCCTATGAATGGCCTCAATGTGTACTTCCACAGTGGCACTTTCATCATTTCTTCCCAATGAGGGGTACTGTAGACGCATCAGGCGAAGAAACTCCGCTATTACTCTTCCTGCTGTTCGGCTGTTATTGCATTTGATGCATCAGACAGTAGGCGGCAGAGAAGGTAGAAGCGCCCAACCACGAATTATAAGTGAACATAACTAGCTAGCCGATTCAACCGACGTGCATCATGCGCAGATGTAGGACATTTCGGCTTAAACAAAACAAAACAACGTTATAAGTTCACCGAATTCAATTTTCGATACTCCGTTTCAATCGGAAATGGTGAGTTTCCTTGACATGCACGCCGCAGCTACCGCCCATTGACGAAAAGCAAAACTCAGTGAAGGGAGAAGATTAAGGAAGTACGGAAGTCAGGACTGTGGTAAGACGTAAGTACCGTTGCATTAACGCAGTTGTGCACTTTGTACGGTACCTTACACGCCTCTGAAGAGGCTCCACCACCTCCTCGTCTCCTAGCGAAGCGCTGTTTCTTCGCTGTCATCTGAGGAAAGTTACTTGGTTGAGTAGGCTTCTCCACTGCACTTAAGGACATTGACGTAAAACTCTGCACTACAGTGTCACGAAAAAGGGTCACGTTGTGGCTACAAGGAAGGTTCAGTGACAGTTCGGTAGCTGCGCTTAAAAGCAGACCACGTGATGCTTCGCAATCTTACTCAGCCCAGCGCAACATCTTAACGGTAGCATGACAACCTAGTTTTTAGAAACAAACTTAACTTCCGTTTTTCCTTGACGGCTTCTCATTTTACTCGGCTCACTTTTTTTTATTAGTGATAGCACTCCCTACGCGAACTGCTTAAGTACGGCTTTTTGTGCATTAAGTACGGGTAAACAGATTGCTCCTGTAAACAAACAGGCGAAGAGAACCTTTTCGACAGCACAAGAATAAGACAAGTGCTCCATTCGTGACATGCCTTAGGCTGACAAGCGTGCGAGAGAAGATAGAGGAGGAGAAGGAGACCGGATCGTGAACGCTGCACGAGTGACGTATGCCCTACGCTACACACGGCTTCTGCCGAGACGAAGCATGTCCTTCATGCAGCGATGCACCTGCTAGTTCCGAGGCGCCCCGCTGGTGCCCGACCCACGCTCGGGCTGATCACTACGGCAACACACGGGCCCTTCATCGCATCGCTCAGATAAGGGCTTCAGAATGAAAACAAGAACGCATAGAAAGTGGACTCGAGGGAAAGTATACAGCCATGGACAGAAGTTTGCGGGATGCAGACTCACGGAAAGAAAAATTAATTTCTCGTTGCCTCGCTAGCTTGTCATCTGGTACTCTTATATCAGATAGAACACGCATGTCTCTTCACGCATTTATGTTTTTCATTGACCTGTCGTGCCTAACTGCTCCGCAATAATATTTTTTTCCGCGAATCTGCATCCTGCAAACTTTTGTCCGTGACTGTACATGTGAAAGGGCGTCCAGCCACATGCCAAAAAAAGAGTCGACCATTCCTAGCATGTATGGCAGCTGAGCTGGCTGCAACTTTCGAACGCGCAAATGGCAGAAAATCCTTCATCGCGAGGACATCGTAAACTGTCACGAGGCGGGCCGTAGTCGTAATAACGGCTTTGAAGCGGCAGAGAATTAACGGCCTGGACTTTCCTGTTGTCGACGCTGCGCTCGTGATGTGCGCCTATTGCGATTACCGTTCAGCCTTGACCGCGGGCAATCACGCGTATTGAGCATCGACATGTGGCGTTCCTGCGAAAGGAAACATATGTTCGCACAACCTGTAGAATGCCGGGCAATTTTTCAGTGATGGCGGAAAACGTATGCAGTTCAACTTTTTCGTTTTCTTTCGTTCTTATTTTTTGCTTCTTGCCCATACAGTGATGAAGCTTCGTCTGCTACAGTAGCTTAACAGACCACAGTAATGACTACCAGAGCGCTGCGTCAAAGGTCGTCATTCAGGTGTGCATGTGGCACCACAAGCGCGCAATGGACAAGCACCCTGTGCACTGCCAGCCATTAATCTCTGACGAACACGAGCATGATGTCCTTGCAGAGTTTTCATAGGGTTATAAATGCGCACGCAAACCCAGGCCTATATAGCGACCTCTATTTCAAATGCACAGAATCTTTCGTGTGACTTTACTACAGAAATTACTTACGGAAAGTTGTGAATCAGCCGTCTGTGCAGAATAACCACAATTTTGAGCAAGAGAATATGACAGCCCTGCCGAGTGTTTCGAAAGCAAAAATGTCAATGCACGTGTTTATATGCAAATTACCGTTGTTTCAACACGTTAAATTTTCGATGTGACTTTATTCTAGTAACCTATCTTCTGTACACTGATTAAAAGTATGTTTAATGAGCCGTTTCTACAGAATCACCATCATCGAAAGCTGCGTATAACCATGGCTGGTTTTTTTTCACACGTAATGAACAAAAGAGTTTCAAAATAATCATCGACAGTTTCACAAACCCCACGCTGGAGAAGCGTCCAACCGTCACAGTTGCTGCATTCATTCTAGAAAGAGAAATCGCTGACATCTGAAGTCGGGAAATGGCCAAGAATCGTGCGGTAACTAAATACTGCTAAAATTAATAAACTTCAGTTTCTAAAAGAGATTTCTCCAGCCGGTCCTCGCCTTTCAGACACTCTTCTCCTGGAATCGTTTCAATCCTCAGTGACCCATTAAACGTGCTCACCACCTAGAACGGCTACCGCCGGTGGAAGGTTTCAGGACACTCGGCTGAATTGATTTAAAGAGAAAACATTCGTGACAAGCCTCAAGTTTTTGCCCTATACAGAAGCACGGCGCATGTCTAATGTTCTTCCTCGAGTGAACTGAAAACAAGGCGGGATGAGCGCAACGTATGCGCAGTAAAGAGACTCGAACAAAAACGAAAGCGGCGAGTCAAAAAACAACCGAATTTGTTTTTTGCAGCGTAAGAGAGATAATGGACTAACTTTCCGCACTGACTGTTCGCGTAAAAGACCCCCCATATTCACAAGGAGAGTCCATCCTTCGTTAGTTCTGTAACTGTACTTTTTCATCAGCTGCAAAAATGAATCGGGAACCACAGTGACAGTTACCGGCTGCGAGCTTCCCAAAACCGGGTTTTTTGTTGTGATTTTTATACTTCTGCTTTTGGTTTTGCTTCCCAACGCTTCGGTGCCCTTGACTGCTTTCTGAGCTCTGTCTACAGCTGCGGTTAATACAGCAAAGTGAATTTGTCGCAAGTGATAGAAAACAAGGACAAACGTACTAAACTTACTTAAACCCAACGTAAACTGAAACCCGCTTCCAAGCATAGAAGTTATTCACAGCGCAGACATTGCGCGGTAGCGTCAGGAAACCAATTGGTCTAAGATTAAGGCGGTATTCTAGGGAACTGACGCAATGCACGAAGCATTTTCGACGGC
This sequence comes from Amblyomma americanum, assembly GCF_052857255.1. Taxonomy (NCBI): domain Eukaryota; kingdom Metazoa; phylum Arthropoda; class Arachnida; order Ixodida; family Ixodidae; genus Amblyomma; species Amblyomma americanum. The sequence goes on along the minus strand of NC_135503.1, from coordinate 4,865,742 downwards.
TACAAAGAATGAGCCGACCCTGCACCTGCTCCGGTTACAGCCCCCTGTCATATGTGGACGAGAATAAGCACGTGCGCTAAACATTAGCGCATGCCAGTCTTATCGGAGTATAAGCTGCCCCGCGGCAATCGAGACCACGCCCAACTTGTCCGATAGGTTTCGGCGGCCTCGCCGGTCTGAAAACCTGTCACACTACGCCGATAGTCATGCTGTCGTCGGTCCAGTGTGACAGACCAGTGCATCAGCGATGGATCTGCCTGTTGCCAGGCGTGCTACACGAAAGCGCGACACGACGGGCTCAGTCCAACGGTAACGCACTTGACGCTGCGCAGCGCTTTCTATTTCGTGGTGTTGTACTTGATGCCTGCAACGGGAGCAGCGCATCGCAGGCTGCGCAAACTTCGCTGCAAATAGAAGAAGAAACGAGAAAACATCCCGGTTTGTCTCCCCATGCGAGTTTCCCATTGTATTCAAGTATTATGGGCACCCTAAACTTGGAACAGGCGTACGCGATAGACATCAAAATGAGCGCACACCCCTCCAATTTTAGCGGAATATAAAAGTTGTGCTCTAAATAGTACCAAGCAACACTGTTAGGGCATCAAAACAAAAATGGCAGCACCCATCAGGAAAATTGAAGCAGGAACAGTGAGCCTATTTATCAATTTAAAGGCAGCAAGATTCATGCCGAGCTAGCGGCGGTGTACAGTGACAATTCCCCAGCTTATGACACTGTTATGAAATGGCGCAGACAATTACAATGCGGTCGAACAGTACTGGAACGGATATGTAGAGAAAGATTAAGCTTCCACCAGAGGCTCATTGCTTAATGTCAGTTCCTTGATGGCAATAATAACGCCCTCGTTCAACGCTGCACTGATTTCTGCCCCAAACAGGTCCCAGCTTCTTGATAGCAAGCGCCAGAGCCTCGTCGCACAGAGCGCGTCGCTTCTATCAGGCACAGCGCGTACAGGCCATGGGCCACCAAATCTCCTTCGCCCAGAGCCACTTGTTCCGCCTGCGAGCAAACCACTTCGCGTGAAGGAGGCAGCGAGTAAGAACGTCCAACACACAGCCACGAAAGCAGCGTTAACGGGGGTGGGGGACGCGCACAACAATTCCCAGCGCGCGCTTCGAGAAGGATGCAGCGCCGATTTCTTTCGCTGGCTTAATGTCTTCCTTCGTTCTTTCCCTCGCATAGCATTCTGCGAATGAAGCAAGAGAGAAGAAAAGGCCGCACAGCGCAGAGATTCTGGGCGGCACGCAGCGCGTTTGTTTTCGTCCGAGAGCAGCGCCGCGTGCGACAGTCCTATTCACTTTGTTGATTTATCACGCCCTCTTTCTACGCGGCCGCCGCGTCGCTTTCCCGCGCACGGGTCCGGCAGAAGGGTCTCCGTTTTGTCACCTCGAAAAGACGTCGCCATATGCTCGTAGGTGATCGCGCTTCACTCAGTACGTGACCGAGGATGACAATAGTCAATCGTAGCCTCTGAATTTCGATCAGGTGGCTGTAGCCAACAGCTGCGCGTAGGCCTCTTCAGCTCAGCGACGTAGAAGAAATTGTCTTCCTGAAAGTGGAGGAAGAGTTCACCCGCCACGGTGGCTCAGTGGTTAGGGCGCTCGGCTACTGAGCCCAAGAAAGAACCCGCGGTTCGAACCCGACCGCGGCGGCTGTGTTTCGATAACGCAAAGGCGCCCGTGTATTGTGCGATGTCATTAATATCCCCAGTGGGTCGAAACTATTCCGGAGCCGTCCAATACGGGACCTCTTTCTTCCCTTCTTCTTTCACTGCCTCCTTTATCCCTTCCCTTACGGCGCGGTTCAGGTGCCCGCCGAGATGTAAAACAGATATTGCGCCATTTCCTTGCCCCAAAAAGCAATTCAATTAAATTCAAAGTGGAGGAGGGAAGAGAAAGCGTTCGGCTATTGATGAGGAGCAGGTGGTGCTCTTGCAGGATCATATTCTTCGAGCTGTCAACAACCTAGTCATGTTACAGTAGATGATAATACAAACTCATACACGCCTTAGCTCTGACCGGCCGAATTTCCCGCAGAGATTTCAGCAGACAGTTTATACGCTCTCTACAGATTTCGCGTGGCCTGTCCAAATAAGCTTTCAAGGGTTTCGTTAAACATGCGCATGCTTTTTCCGTGCCATGACGCGGGTCTTCAAGCTCAGCTCTGGCGTCAGCCACTAGCGCTGTCTGCCCATAAACATACGGGTTCGACTTTTTTATTTTTATTTTTCAAGGACTCGTTGGCTTACCCAATTTTTAGTTTTTCTTTTTAGGCCGATACTATATTCTACGGATAAATTGTTGCCTTTTTTTTCTTTTTCATTGATATCAAAAGTGATTCGACCAAAAGTGACTCAGAGTATATTTTGGGCATTTCGACAGGCCGATCAGTTTATTTACCAGTAATTAACGCACATGTGGCGGTATTCACACAGCTTTGCTTGTAGATGGAATGGCATTTAAGAAAGCAGCTGTAGTTCAATAATAGAACCTTCCGATAAAAAGGCAAATTTAAGTTTGTTTTTTGCCTCTCAAAACTAAGTAGTCATATCGCTTAATAACTGCGCCGGGCAAAGCGAGATGGCTGTGCATCACACGGTGTGCGGGCTGATTGCAATGATGCAACTGCTGCTGAACCACTGCCGCAGACAGAACAGAACACTTTTTCTTAACGCTTATGCATAACGCTTACACTTGCAGTCGAGAAACCTACTTAACAAAGTAACTGCCCAGAACGCGTGATGACTGTAAAGAGCACTGCGCTAACAGACGACGTTTGACGAGTAGGTGGAGCCTACCTGTCCGCGGAGACATGTAAAGTAGCTCAGCAATGCCTGAAAACGCACAACTGCACCATTAAATCTAACGTTGACACTCTCTCACCATACCCCTGGCTTCTGTACTTTGTTAATTTATTTCCTTGACTGGGTGTTACTCCTACTAAATAGCCAGCTAGCTGTAGTGCGAATGTGAAGGATGCTGACCGTTATCCCTTCAAGTCGAATTTTTAAAACTGAATTCGGCATACTTTTGCAGGTGTTTTCCGGTTTAGACAGAAAAGTCCAACCCGTACCGGCAAGCCATTGACGAGACCACACCACTTAATTAAATCGCGCATGTACCGCGGCGCACACGGATAGCTGGCACGAACCGGTCTCGAAACGCATTTACGTATATCACGCAACCACCGATCATCAAGCCCCTGTGCCTTGGCGCTCGAGGCCGGAAGCGCAGGGCCGACTCAGCAGCGAGAGATAGCCGGCGCTCCTCGGCTGTGTCGTGCGCTCACCGGAGCACCTTGTTAAAACTTTTCTTACGGCTTTCGACCAACGCTCCGGAACTCGGAAGTGGGGCCTCGGTGCCACTTCCGGAGGGCGCACACAGCGTGATAGGGCGCACCGCCGGGTGCTCGCTACTTCCGGCGGCGGCGCCGACGACGTCCGCACAGCGTTGCGGGCGCCTCGGGAGGACGGGCGTCCACGCTGACGCGAGGCAGGGCGGGACAAAGGCGTCGCCACGGGTCCCGCCGCGAGTCTGAGTCCCGCGCCGGACTCACCTCGGAGACTGCCATTACAGCAAACCCTGTCGGGGATGAGCTCGGCAAGCGGGCACGCTTGCATCCACACTTGCCAGCCCTACCTTTTGTTGATGTGTGTTGCAAAAGCCGCACATTTTTGCCCAAACTGCCGAGGCAAAGTGCAGAAATGCGACTAAGGGAGTAAGTAAGGAAGAATAAATATATAAAATAAAAAGTACGCCGATGAGAACGCATGCATCAGGAAAAGTGGGAAGCGAACTACGAGAACCCATGCACCACAACTGGGGGCTGCGCTAAAAAAACAAGCGACGTTTCCTCGTAGGCACCTGCATCGCGCAGGGTATCGATGGGAACACAAATAGTTTATTTTTGGCCGATCCGGAACTTAACTCTAGAAGGCTACAACTTCTTTCACTCGTGAACGAAACTCACAAAAGGGTTTTTCAAGATTAAAGTGGGCCATATTCTGCTGTACTTGATACTTGTGCACAGGGATGAACTTGGCCGTATAATCTTGTTTGTACAGTGAAATCTGTGTCTGTGATTGCTTATCATGTTTAGAAGAGGAGGAGTTCCTTGCGCCGTGTTTTGAGCTGTGTACATTCTGATCTGAAGAATGCAGAAACAGGAATTGTGCCACTGGGGATCGAAACCGGGCCAGCGTGGTAGGAGGACATCGGCAGCTGAACAAAGGTAAGAACGACTCTACTCCAAGATGTCTGGTTCCTATCTTTTAGTGCAATACTTTAAGCGTACACTTAACTCGCACAATTATTACTCTTGTACCGTCTGATCGGTTGTCGTTTAACGCTGTCGTTGAAGGAGTTTTCTCGCCCAAGGAGACCCGCTTTGTCTCGCCACAGCAGCGCAAACTATGTGCAAATATCAGAAGCAGTTTGGTGAGGCCGGATAGCGATGTCGCTAGCATATTACTAAGAATTGTGTAGGCAGCGTCGAAGGATTCTCTCACGAACGTATCCCTTTCAGAGCGCCACCAATGTCTTACGGCTTCTAACTTGTTTTTTTTTTTTTCGAAGATTACCAATCCTCTAAACTTCCAATCGCAGGGCCATACATGCGCAGAATTTGCAAAGACAGGGCATGTATACACACCTTGCTGCGTCATTCTCTGCTCGCAGCTACGCTGCGGCCGGAGAGAGGCCCGATATGTTAACTGGGCCTACCCTGGCGTACAAATGGAATGGACGACGACTGCTGCTAGGTAGTGTAGGGCGGCTCTAGAACGCACGCCTGGTGAATCTTCAGGCGGGAATTATACGGGATTTAAGGGCGCTGTCGAACGGCACTGTGAATGCTGCCTTTCTATAGCGAACACCAACTGAACAGTTACCTTGGAATGCGCAGGAGAACGGAGCCGATAAACAACTCGGTTCAACGCTCCGGCATGGCGCGTCACTTAAGAGGAAACTCAGAAAAGCTCTGTGCCGCTCTCCCTCTTCGTTTCGCTTCCTTTTGTTTGTTTGTTTCTTTCTTTCTTTCTTTCTTTCTTTCTTTCTTTCTTTCTTTCTTTCTTTCTTTCTTTCTTTCTTTCTTTCTTTCTTTCTTGCGACATGCCATGGGTGTAGCATTAAGAAAGAAAGTGCACAAAACGACAAAGACAAGATGGAATACGGAGAAATCCCGTCTCCTACTCTGTCTCGTCCGTGTCTTGTTTGTTTTATTTTTTTTGTTACACCCCCATGCGCCCAACAACTTGCTATCCTGATGCGTATATCAGCGCAATTTTACAGCGGAGCACGCTGCCATCACAGTATGCCCGTGTCAGCAAGCATCTGCTCGCAAAGCTGAGCAGGGTTGAAATGGCGCTTGTCGAATTTCAGTGGCTTCCAGAGAGAAAGCAACCACGCAGTTGTGGTCGCTGATAGTTTCGAAGCTTAATGCAACATAGGAACAGCTGCCGATTACATATGCAAATTACAGGCGATAACGTGAGAATACCGTCTCTCTGAAGAGGGAAACAAAAGCAAAAAAAAAAACGATGAAACTTTCACTTACGCGGGCCCTTTCAATAAAAACAATGTTTAGATGCATCTTTAAAGCCGTTCAATATATTCCCTGATTCAAAGAGGCCCTTTGTTTTGCACATCACACTTGGACAATTAAAGCACGCAGACACGGAGCGCTTCCCGCGAATTCATTTTTGGCACCGACACGGCCCGCTATCAGCAGGGCTGTGTGCGCCAGAAAAAGAAAGCAAACGCCGTTGTTGTTCGCAGAAAACGCGTGTGCACGCAGCTGCCAGCGTGGCGCGCTCCTTACCCTCGTCTATCGAGCCGGGCTGGGGAAAGGACAGGCAAAAAAAAAAAAAACGTGCCTCACGGCTCGTTTGGTGAATGCTCCCTATCGGAAACCAATACCCGCCAAGCAACTGCAGCCATCTCGAAGTCATTAGCACGAACAGACCGACACACAAGGATGGCGAATGCGAGCGAAAGAGAAAAGCGACATAAGGCGAAAAAAGTTGTTCGCCGGCGGCATCGCAGGCGCTTCTGCGCAGAGATACACAGCGGCCATTGTGCTTTGTTATACGGATTGGGTGGCGGATATCTGTTCTTCCATCTCGCACAGATTTATTGATCCTGTCGGCAAATGTGGGACGCACCATTAAATGACAGGTGACAACGGTTGCAGATTACGTGCAGGGCTTTGCGGTAAAAGTACACCGGAACAAAGTTAGCCAGACTGCGGCGAGTAGGGTTTCGGGACTGACCGCAGGATCGCTCTAGATGGACGAACGTTACTTTGTTCCATGAGATTCTCCACCGTTTTCCGGATCCTGCAGTTGATGTTTTCAACGTGGACTGAGCACAAGCCCGCCCCATACCGAGCGTGGTGTGTATTACTGGCAGCAAAAGCTTACGAGACGCGAATGTGAAAAAAAAAAATTCGGCGCAGTCACGTAAACCAATCGCCTAAACTGTCCCGCCCGTATGCGGCGACGTGTGTTCTCCTTCCGCTGGTAACAATGATACGGTGACATATCCCCCTTTGGCCCGTTTCAGGCCCTTGTTGTTTAATGCCTGCGTGGCTTGAGCCCGTGACACTGTGGGGAGGTGGCTGACACCTACCACATGGTTTGGGCTTGCCAGCGCAACTCAGCTCTCTCCTCCCACCTCAACCCTACCAGAGAGGAATGGGAGGCGGCCCTGCTTGGCTGTTCGGACCTTCAGTCCCAAAAGGCTTTGGTCAAGAGGGCTAAGCTGGCGGCTTCGACCAATGGGGTCCCGGAATAAAGACTCCACCCATTGCGGGGCTCTTTAAAGAGCCTCACCTTTTTCATTAAATAAAGGCTTTTCACCACCACCACCGTCAGGTGCGGGCTGCTTCCACTGATTTTTTTTTTGCATTTTCTTTCCTTCTCGGAGGGAACTAAACAAGGTAACTAATTTTTTTTCAAGAAAACGCATGGTGTGAACGTCTGCAGCAGAGAGTACCTGATCTTGAAATAAGTGCACGCTTAAAAGTGTGGACAAAAGAATGTACAGGGAAATACGTCAGTTGAGCGGACACTCATTCCAAAGATCATGAACCAACTATCCCGTGAACAAGCCCTACTTCAGCACAGTACCTACAATTCTACTCCCTCTCTCTCCTGCTTCTCACTTCGGTCATTCTTTCGATCACCCTTTCCATTATTTCATCCCTTCCGTGCGCAGATTACCCCTCATTTCTAAGGCTGCGCAGTTAGTGAATGGGGAAAACCTGACTTTAATACGGACGCTGCATTGCGCGATTTTTTCCGACCGGCTGTACTTTAAACTCGTCAACAAACTAGCTCGTGAGATGAGGCCAAAACGGCTCGCTGGCTGACAGCTGAATGCGCACGTGTGTGACGAGGCACGACGGCTAGCGACGCGGCAGGTGCACTGTGCAGCTGAGCGTGACGCCGATGCCTCCGCGGCTGCTCGCCGACTAGCTAGCGACGGTCAATACGACGGCCTCGTATTACAACGAAAAAGCGCCAAAAGTATCGACACCTCGGGGAAGACTGGACGCTTCGTCGTTCGTCTTGTATGGCTCGGCTCCGCTCGCGTCTCAGCTGAGGACATCGCCTTAGATTCAGCCGCCTCGAACACAGCAAGGGAAAAGGCCTCAACCCTGGTCTTGAAGTCTGTGAGACACAGGCGGGGCAGTTCCCAAAATCGACGATGTAAACCCGCCTGCTATCCACACCCTCCACAGCATCACTTAACCGTGTTTAACGTGTTTGCCGTTTGCTTCACGTATTCAGTATTACTGGCAGCAAAGCTTACGACACGCGAATGTGCGAAAAAAAATTATTTCGGCGCAGTCACGTAAACCAATCGCCTTAGCTATCCGCAGGTATGCAACCCACCGCGGTGGCTCAGTGGTTAGGGCGCTGGGCTACTGATTCGGAGTTCCCGGGTTCGAACCCGACCGCGGCGGCTGCATTGTTATGGACGCAAAACGCTAAGGCGCCCGTGTGCTGTGCGATGTCAGTAAACGTTAAAGATCCCCAGGTGGTCGAAATTATGCCGGAGCCCTCCACTACAGCACCTCGTTCTTCCTTTCTTCTTTCACTGCCTCCTTTATCCCTTCCCTTAGCGCGCAGTTCAGGTGTCCAACGATACATGAGGCAGATACTGCGCCATTTGCTTTACCCAAAAACCAATTATTATTATTATTATTATTATTAACCGTATTCACGGATTACGTGGCGTTTGCTCCATGGATTCGCACGGTTTGTTTTCGAGGGCGTACGCTGCGCTCCGAAGTGGGAGCGACTCAATAGCCAGTGGTGAATGCACGCTTTGCTCCATGCATTCACACTGAAATGCCGCCATCCAGAGTGTAACTCACAACCCTCCAGCTGGCAAGTTTTCAATGCGCGAAATTTACTGCCGTTATGAGAGACCTTTTTTTTTTATTCTGAATGTTTCCCGACACTTTTATTTACGACGAACGCAAGTTTCATGTGAACAAGTTTCCAGGTGAGAATATTGGAATCGCTTTATTGTCAATAGACCGTGAGCCAGAGAACGCATCTCTCCGACCCCTAGTGTCTGGCGTCGCAAGCTTCAAACAGAGGGCCGACCATTACGCGACAGTGTGCGCCCCTTCTGCCTTCCCTGATAGGCATAAGAAGGCAGCAGTAAGCAAAGTACAGCCCCCTCCGTCGACTTGGGCGTCAAGGCGATCAATCTGAGAACACGTGGCTGCATTCAGCACTTGAGTTCGGCTCAGGAGTGTTGCGCGAAGAAAGAAACTTCTGCGAAGTGCTGAATATTCCTATCCACCACGCTCTTAGAAACACGAATGCCGAGAGCTTCAAACAGCTGCAGGCCACGTGCATCCCTGTCGGATTTGCGATAAAAAAGAAAAAAAAAGAGACGTATTGATGGAACGTCATCATGCTGTAAGCACGCATATGCTCCTGCCGATAACAAGAGCCAGGCGCGTTCTCGGCTTAGCCACATGCAGTGGCTAGGCTTGCCTACAACAACAACCGACCCCCAAAACACGTTTCTGGATACATTCCGAGCTTGTGATGCAACCCAGGGAAAAGCGGTTCAAATGAGCTTATGCATGTAATTTTATGCAAGTAGTTATCCAGCCGTTGCGACACTGCTCGTTCCGTTTTCTGGTACGGTCAGTGTAGCCGTGCACACCGGAAAATTTGCGGTGTAATCCGTGCTGCACCTGGACTACCGTTCTCCAGGAATACATGAATGCAGCGCCGTATTTTGCCGCCGTGCATACATACGGAGCGTTTTCAGTGGTCACGCCGTTATTCATTCGTTTCACTGCGCTTCTCTTTGGCAAAGTCGCCCAGGACGGCGACCAAGTAACTAAAGTTAACTCCACGCGAAACCTCGACCACCGCCCAATCTTTCTCCGCGACCGAGCGTCCAAGGCCGTCGTGAAGGCTTGGCTCGACAACATGGTAGAGACAGCACAACAAAACGTTCGTCGCTTCTTGGATTTTGTCCGCTGCTTGCGAAGGCGATCCTACAGTCGCTCCGTTGCGGTAGACCCTTACAAAAATCGCCTACAGACTGTCTATAGGCTCCTTATAGACTCTATTGCCTTCGTATAGATATTTCTTTTTGCCTATTCATAGTCTATAGATTGTCTTTAGACGACAGCCTATCAAAAGTGTAAGGCCATAAATCTATCGATTTTCCATAGACTGTCTAAAGGATTTGTATTGCCTATAGACTGTTCTCTATGATTTGCCTATTCTCTACAGACTTTATAGACAGAAGTCTGTGGACACTCTACAGACTGTCTAAAGAAATTTTTGTAATGGGAGGCTCTAACCCGCTGTTGCATCAGCCTGGCGTTCATGCTGACTCTCGAAACACCCTTGAAACCACACCCCTTTTTTTATGCACGCGGCCAACTTCTTTTAAAGCGAAAGCTTTATTGGCCGCAAACTCGCTATTTCGCCGTGGCGGAACTCCGTCGAGGCACATGACGTCACAACACGCGCCTCACCGCGGGAGGTTACTGTGCTTCGCGCGCTCGCCGCGCCATCTGGCATGACGTCACACCGCGCCGCTCGCCGCCGCCGCCGTTTGGTAGGACGTGACACCGCGTTCCTCGTCGTTGGGCTCGCCTCCGCTCGCTTCGACAGCTGCGTCGCATGCGTGATAAGATGTCACAGGATTGAAAAGGAGATCAGAATTGTCGCCGTCCATACTGTCGCGTCAACTGTGGTTTCGGCGCACGCCAGCTCTCCTTTTCAATCCTGTGACATCTTATCGCATGCACGAAGAGCTGGCGTGCGCCGCAACCACAGTTGAGGCGACAGTATGGACGGCGACAATTCTGATAAGCTGGGGGAGGCCTGGAATCGACAGCGGAACGAGATGAAGAGGAAACGGATCGCCCAGGAAACAGACGAACAGCGCGCCGAACGACTTGCTAAATGCCGCCGTGAATATACCGCCGCGAGACAGGCACGTTTAACGTCCGGTGTCTCGACCGCTAGCAGCAGCCGGAGGAGAGACCCGAGTCCTGCTTCACTGAAGACGGCCCGTGATGAACGAAGGAATGCGACCAAGAGACTTCAGCGGCGGGCTCAAGAAACCGAAAAAGAACGTGCCGTTAACCTAGGGAATAGACGTAATGAAGAGTGACGCGACCCCTTCAATCCTTGGATAGCCTCGGTGCTGAAATCAAACATTGGCCTACAGGTCATGCTGGACGTTTATGCCCGTGCCTCATACGTTGTAGAATATATGAACAAGTCCAACCGGAGAGTTTCACACTTGCTTTCGCTACATATATCCTGGCATAGCCGAGCTAAGCCACTGCCATTGTTTTTTTATCGTGGCTCATGTAACGTACGGTGTCTAAATGAGCATGTAGCGTCTTATCCTGCGTTTGTGTCTTTCACCTTGGCTTCTCGTTTCTACGCGCAGGTTTCTCGCCACGAAGCCGTCGCTTCTCAATGCAGGCCACTAATTTTTGCAAGTCAAGAAATGCGCAGGTGTTTTGCAGAGCTGCTTAAAGCGTCACGCACGCTTGCGGTCGCGCACCTAAGGGGTTTAGGTACGTGGTCCAGTGAGACCTAAAATTATTTCTGATGTGTTTTATTTTCGGGAGTTTTCTAGTGATGTGGACGGACTGAGAAAATCTCGCAGACACAGCGAGGCGATGAATTATGCGTCAAATGCATTCTTGAAATAACAAAAAAACGTGGGTGAACATTAGGAGCTTCTTTTTCGCCTGTCCGGTGTCAGTGAAAGTGGCGCTTTGACTCGCTTCCTTACGAGCTCCGAGCATGAGTGGCTTTCTTTTCAGTCGCACCAAATTAACTTCTTCACCACTCAAAAACAGGCCCGGCGTTCTGCCTTATCAGTTGTCACAGCTTTGCCCGCAAGAAAAATGATTTTCAATGAGGAGATCTACTCCAGGAGGCTAGCAAAAGGCAACTCGAAGTACTCACCAATTGCGCTCGTTATTAGCTGCTGTCATTTGCTGTCGAATACACTTACTGATTACCGAAATTTTGGCGCCAGCTCAAGAGATGACGAAGAATTTTCTCGTTGCCAGTATTGTGAATAGTCTGCACAAACTCGGTTTGTGATACGATGAAGATTTAGAGATCAGGGGCATTTATATTCGATTAAATACAGTTAACCTAGTCTCCCGATATTCAATGAGAATTCTTTCTGCGTTCCATGAAGCTTATATGACAATGCCGGGCCGGGTCGCAAGAAAGGTGCTGTACCGAGTGTGAAGATGACAGTACCATGCAAGTTGAAGTTACTCTTACGTGAACGATGCCCACGTTTCGTGGAGTTCCCGATGGTACGGTACATCCGCTCTCGAATACCGATTCATGCGATCGCAACTTCGCTGGTCCTTGTAATTACTCACAAACGTTTATATTGAAACGAATTGCGCTTGACTTGACAGCACTGCTTCGTTTCGTCGAGGTGAGTTGTGTTTTCTCCGCAAAAAAAGTAAAGGACACTGCTTTCTTTTCGCAACGGTTCCAAGCTAATTTTTCAATTAGCTTGGAACCATTGCGAAAAGAAAGCAATGTCCTTTACTTTACATAAAAGTGAGGCACACTTCGATGCAAGGGTCTTCACAAAGGGAATAGCTAAATGTCCGATAGGTGGACTCATTATTAAAACCAGGAAAAAAAAAACTTCTGGCGTGGGTGCGATTACGTGGCTAATTCTCACAAGCAGGAAAAGCAGCGTTAAGATGTGTAATGCGTTATGCAAGAGGAAAACACGAAAAACTGCGGACGAGTGGTTCTACCTTGGGTTGGAAATCACCAGGAATAAAGACTTCCACTCTGCCGCCCGTCGCGTTGACCGACAAACGGAGCGACACGCCGAAACGTACCGCAGCACGGTAATGGCGGTTAAGGCTGATGCAGAGTAATTGTCCTAACTGCCTCAATTCGGAAAGCACTATACATGGATTCAATGTGGCGGTGCGCATTGCGCACTGATGTTCCTACGCATAGATGTCCTGAAATCTGCGAGCGCGATTTAGCCACCAGGGTGCAATTAACGCCACACTTCAGGAAATGGCTCAATCTGAAAGATCGCATTTGCCCCGCGAGGGGTTTTTTTTTTTTTTTTCGGTACGCGTCGCGGCGGCCTTCGGCTTGTGTGTATTCTCCAATCAGAGTCAGAGGCATACAGGTAAGATACCGCAACTACAGACGGGGTGCGAGAAAGTACAATGCAGTGGGAACAAAACGACTACTACCGCGTGGTTCGAATCAAGCGAACCTTGCCCACCTTGTTGATGTCGAGCAGAATGAGCTTGGCGCCGAGGTCGGCGCAGCGCAGGGCGATCTCGCGTCCCAGCCCGTGTCCCGCTCCGGTCACGAGCACGTGCTTGTCACGCAGCGACTTGCGGCTCCCCGGAACTGCCAGTCGCAGCAGGTACACAAGCACCGACACCACACAGCGCCCCGCGATGCCCAACAGCTCGAGCAGGAGCAAGAAGTAAGGCACCACCTCCATGCTTCGCCGCGGTCGGCCGGGTCGGTAGCGTTCTCAGACAGCGGCACGGGGGAGAAAGTGGAGGAGGATCGGAGGAGGCGCCGACGCCAGGAAGGATCCCGCGTGGCACAAAGAAGGAGCTCGGCCGGGCAGTCGAGGAACGCGCACAAGTCCGGACGAAAAGGAAAGCGCCGGGCAGTAGGTATGACCGATGCAGCGGTGGCGGGCTCTCTTGTGCGGTCAGGGACGACGGGTTGTTTTGTCGGTGAGGGTCGCCGACCGACGCGACGGCGCGATCCGAGGACGAGAGGCCAGGCGAGCCGTGCAGCAGCAGTTGCTCCCGCGGACACCAACACGCACGCGGCCCGACTCGAGGCGTCTCGACGGGTGTGGCGGGTAGCGGCCTCGCTGGCCTCGCCGCGCCGCCGGCGTCGCACCGCCTGCTGCCCCGCCAGCTGTTCAAAGCCGCCGCCCGACGCGACGCCTTACGGCGCACCCGAAAAGCGGCGAAATGGGGAATTTTGACGGTCGAGGAGCGGGCAGCGCGGCCGGTCTCGCCCGTGGTCTCGGGTTGATGATCACTATCGCGATAGCGCAGTAGCTAAAATTGGGGCGGGTCCCTCTTCTTTCTTGCTTTGCTGAATTGAATTGTTTTGAATTCAGCGGCTATCCCTCCGTAATAGCGGGGAACCAGCACGTTTCTTGAACCTATTTTTACACTTACCGATGGCGATGTTGCTGTCAATTTGGAGCACTCTGGCGCCAAGACGCACTGACTGACACGGCCTCGTCGGCGTATAATTTTCTTGCTTCCGAATTAATTAGAAGAACGCGCAGTTTGCAACCGATCTAAAGCATGACGCACGTCATTATTCTCGCGGCGCTGCCTCCTCCAGTGGTGTTTTAAAACATTTTCCTGCTTCTTTACCCTGCATCCACAAACAGTGCCGGTCTGAGTAGCGCGAGTGAACCAGTAACGCCTTAAAAAAGAAGAAAAAGCACGAACATGCCTAACACTTTGCGCAGATACGTCATCTTAAGAGCGCGCTTTTATAACGCGGCGTCCCGTATGTCATCTCCAAATGCCACCTGTCGAATGCGCTGTGTCCCCTACACCCAAGCCGCCGGATGTCAGTCTCATCCACAAGTATGAGCGACTGGCAGGAGGTGTGGCTCGTCGCTGGCGGGTAACACCACATTGATGTATTTCTTTCTTTGTTTATATCACCAGATGTGGGTCCCACGTGCACGTGCATCATTCGCGCACGTCGCTCGCTTGGCCTCGGTACAGCCTTCGTTAAAAGTTTAGAGCCCAGGTGGCCTTGATTCTAAGCCGTGTACCACCCGCAGAGGGTCCAACTTCCCGACGGAAATGAAACACTTTCCTTTTACGTTCAAGGCACTAGGATCGCAAGGGAACCACACGGCGTGGCTAAAAAGCAAGCCCCCCTGGGCTTCAAAATTTTGAGGAAGGGTTAGCGTATGAGGCGCAGTTCCCACAAAACGAAGATCATAGTAAAACGATTCTGCCTGTATATCAACGCGCTGTACATGCTCTTGTTAGCCGCCGCCTGATTACATTGTATACTATTATTCCGATCCTAACCTGATACAAAGCGTTTAAACTGCATTCCCGGATTCCACGCAGCAATCTTGTTCACAATGATGCGTCAGCACTGGCAACTCAAACGTTTCGTGTGAACAGAGAACCTCCACTGTGTTCAGTGAACTTCCTGTAAGTGGAGCAGATCTGATATAAGGGAGTAACCAACTATTGCCGGCCACCCAAGTGCAGTCCTACGGGTGCATAAATTAGATTAGATACTCAAAAAATAAATAAAAATAATATTGCCCAAACTGCACCGCCTACGGCACAGCACGCTTCCTACGGGTACAAAGAGCAGACTGGACAGGAAAAAAGAAGTCAAAATAAAATTGCCCCGCCCGCACTGCGGGCACAGAGCGAAGCCGCGCAGCTGCCACAGAAACTTCGTCACAGGAAATCTGTCACAGAAAATGCCTAACTGGCAAGTTGCGTCGAGACACGCAAACGCTCGCCCTTCTATACTGGAACAGACCGTTGTGTTTCCTAGCATATCCGCTTTGTGTTTCAGCGCTAGATATTCCTCGGGAACCGCATAATCTCCTGACACAACAGCCTTTGGGGCACGCAAGGTGCAGTTGCGCTCCCGTGGTTTACACAGAAGTTGCCGCGGAGGTCGAGTTTCGGTGGAGGCGAAATTCCAGAGGCCCGTGTACTGCGCGATGTCAGTGCACGTTAAAGAACCCCAGGAGGTCGAAATTTCCGGAGCCCTTCACTACGGCATCCCTCATAGCCTGAGTCGCTCTGACACGTTAAACACCATAAACCAACCAAACCAGCGCTCGTGTCGTGTCTTGTCCTTCTTGTGTGATTGCTTGTTTTTGCTCTGCTCCGTTCCCTTGGTTAAAAAATGCACCAACTAGCCCAAACAGAAGTTTTACTGAAGAATCTTTCTTGTTAGTGGGCCCATCTTTTTGTGTTCATCCCTCTTCACAGCGCTCGTGTCGTGTCTTGTCCTTCTTGTGTGATTGCTTGTTTTTGCGCTGCTCCGTTCCCTTGGTTAAAAAATGCACCAACTAGCCCAAATAGAAGTTTTACTGAAGTATCAAACACAGAAGTAACACGGAATTCCCGTGTTGCGTCTGCCTCTGTCGGAATTCCAGCCGAGCAGTGCACAGTCATGAGTGTGGTTTGCTGTCGAATATTGGACGCTAGAACTATGCAAATAGAAAGAAAAATAATACAAACGCTTTGTTTACCAATGAGTTGTTGTGTTTAGCTAGTTGCTCTTTTTACTGATGCGAGCACTGATATGCCTCCTATTGGCGAACAGATTGAGAGCACAACAAAACACATATCCTCAAAAATAAAACTAAATACTGGCACCTCATTCAAAAATATCATTGTCCACGCTTTTCTTTTCATCAGGAAGCAAACGTCGCAAGTAGTTCATGGTATGGAAGTGATTACATTCAAAGACTTGAACAGTGGTGTGCACCGAGGTCTCCTTTGCTGCTGAACACGGAGAAAAAAGTGGACGTGCGCGGGAACGCTGTGTAAGTAGCTGCGCTTCGTCCGCCGTGCTGCTCACAAAGAGACAAGATGATGACAAGGGCGAGGTGGAAAATGCGCGTTTCGTTCATTGATTTTTTTTTAACAAGTGGGTAAGCAGAAACTATTTCGTTTATATCACGTGATACGACAGCGGTTGCGTGCGAAAAGCGCCTCCAACCTTTGAACGATTTCATTCTTGGCGTGCTCGTGACAGGGGACAAAGCACGCAACGCAGCGCACGGAGGTTCCCAGCAGGTTTGAGTGCACGTTTGGTGAACTTGCACGCAAACGAACGAAACAAAACGAGACAGGAAGAGACTTGAAGCCGGTCTTTCTGATTCTGAACGATAGCAAGAAAAATAAATTGCAGGTTAAGCATGAAGCCGCAAACATATGGCACGCAGTAGAGCTGGTGCCACTTCGAAATATAACAACCCAGGTAGATTTATTCTCCATCTCAGACATGATGGGGCAGGTAGCGAAAATAATCAGCGTGATTGGCTTGACGAGATCTCCCCCCCCCCTTTTTTTTTCGGAAGGAAATAGAAAGTGAATACATCACTGCGGCAACAATGCAGTGTTCGCAGAAAATAGTGGTGCGCTCACAATAAATAATAATTAGAGGATGTATGTTCAAGGTAGTGATACTTTTCAAGAAAAGCAGTATTATTCAATTTTAATCTTGCGCTTCAGGAACTGTCGCAATCTTGCACTTACTTCAGCACTTCGAGAAATGCGAGCTTAGAAAGATATCCGCGTTTTCGGCCGTATATTAGCCAAGACAAATATGAAGTTCACCGGTCCCAGCATTTCTACGGTGATGGAACGCCCACAGAGACCCATTCTCCTCTAAGTGATTTTTAGAAACTCTATGATGCGCAGAATGCCATAAATTGAAAACGCCAGAAAACACACGCAGCGCAATCGTCATCTGACGTTGGAGAGCTGCAGCCGCGGATTATCGTTGGATTCTGATGAGAGAATTCACAGATAGCAGATTTCACCCGAGCCGTCGGCGCAAAACGTTATTCTTCAATGGATTTGTTATACTTCGTTTATACGCTCGGTGCGTGGCCTGCAGAGGTATGTAGAGACGACACTGAAAGCCTCCTAGCGACGGACGCTAGAAACAACGACAGGGCAGTTTTCCCGATTTCCACACTGTCGCAGGAAGAATGGGAGAAGTTCACGAGTTTGATTAGCCGATTGTGGTTGTGCGTTATGAATATATCTGTCTGGACGGCTTTCGAAATTAATTAAATTGTTCTATAGTGAATATGCGTCCGATGGCGCACTTCTATGGCCCAACCCAAAGGGCAGATACTTGCCAACGGACAAACATCACGAAGCCCTACTACGACGTGTAGCTGATCGCGAGTACATCGCCTTTTATCGTTTTTTATATATTATTGCTATGTCCACGCGTTCTGCTTGAAGAGCAATCCGATAGGTCCAATATGATATCATTGAGCGTGCATGGTGCCGGCTTCACTTGCCCCATCAAGTGTGCATCGACAAAGCGCGCGCGAAAAGTGCTTGTACGGCAGACTTGTAAAAAGACGAATACACTGAATGTATTTCTGCAGTGATTTTCATCGCTGATACTGAATTAGTAATCGCAGTTTCGCGTTGCTCAACCGGACAGGAGTATCCTTTGTTGGATCTCAGCATGACTGATGTTTGATGCAGCGTTGACCGCACCTGACTGCTACCCCGTTCGCTATCCCCTATCGTGCCGGAGAGTAAGGCGCAGTCTTCAGCACGGACGCTTAATTAGGACCCAAAGTTATCAAATTGGAACGAAATTGAGCTCGACACACAGACGTGCTGCTGTGACAGGCACCGTCTTGGTCCCCTAGCTTCTGTCGGCCAGCGCTCACGCTACTCCTGAAAGAGCCCCTGTTCAGCTTGGTTATCCACGATGTCTTAACGCGTGTATAGTGCGTATCGTAAGCCAACTTGATCTAGACATTTAAAAAAAGCGCCACTGCATAGAGTTTGAAATACGCAGGCTGGGCTGGCGCTTCGCTGTGCTTCCCATGCCCTCCCCGCTGCGGCCACCCACCGCGCTGGCAGTGCGGGTGTGCGCCATTTCATGGTTGCTCTGTTGCACATAAGCTTCATAGAGCAACCGTTTTTAACATGCTTGATTATGTCATGCGCAGGCCTTGCTGAACTATATCGCTTTCATGGGAGAGCCTCTTCGAGCTATAGTCGTATTCTTCGAGGAATGACGCAGTCTTAGAACTCATTATAAGACTTCGAGAAAAGTCGAACTCTTATAACCATTGTGAGCACGTTTCGTAATCTTCATCACAATCTGCGATTATCCATCATCACCCTTCGTTTGACGTGAAGTTCATCCTCCTCATTTGTGAATGATCATCACCAACGCTCTTTCGATGTGTTCGACCTTCGACGCCATTATTGGTAGGGCCAATAAAGCTCGGTCGCCCAGCTTAAACTGTATCCCTATTTTGGCAATTTATTAGCCAAGCCAAACATCGAATTTGCTCTTCCCGAACGCAGCGCCCCTTTTTCCTCCTGACAACTTTCACAAACGTTATGAGGCGCAAAGTGTTATAAATTATAAACGCCAGAGGACACAAGTAGTGCTATCGTTATCTGGTTTCCAAAAGCTAGCCGCGGATTGTGGTGGAAGCCTAATCGCAGGATTCGCTCTTGGTACGATTAGAGAGCTTTGGCGCGAGCAATAGGGAAAAAAATTGGTTTTTAAGGAATGAAAATGACGCAGTATCTGTCTCATATCTCGGCGGACACCTGAACCGCGCCGTAAGGGAAGGGATAAAGCAGGGAGTGAAAGTATAAAGGAAGAAAGAGGTGCCGTAGTGGAGAGCTCCGGAATAATTTCGACCACCTTACGGTCTTTAACGTGCACTGACATCGCACAGGACACGGGCGCCATTTGCGTTTCGCCTCCATCAAAACGCTGCCGCCGCGGTCGGATTCGAACCCGGGAACTCCGGATCAGTAGCCGAGCACCCTAACTACTGAGCCACCGTGGCGGGCGGAGCCATCGGCACGAAACTCTATTCTGCAATATGGCTTCGTGCTGAGTGTGGTGACTCTTGCGCTCACCGTTGACGAGTAAACTTCACGGACCATGCGCTCGCATCATCCTAGTAGCCGACTTCACAGTGTGAGAAAACGCACGACAGCTGTGGCGTTTCGCTGGCTCTCATTCGCCGACCTCGTCGGTCGCCGGCAATGTACCGATACTGCCTCGTGCGCCCCCTACCTTTCCAGGGACGCCCGGTGTTACGCTGCGCCCCCTTTCACCGTTGCGGCCACCTCTTCCACCATTCACGCTATCTGACTCAGCTCATGGCTGTTCCGTTCCCTTTTCCGCTTCAGAGAGCTTGTAACGCACTTCCCGGCTGAACTCCACGGTCGCCGTGAGACAACCTAAAAATACGCGACATTGGTTACTGATAACTGCTCTGACAGCTCTCATTTGAAGCTTTGTTATCAAAGTTAATGTATTTAACTAATGGCTGTTTGGTAGGAACGGAATTTTCGTATTTCAAAGTGCCCAGTGGCTTCCCTTCCGTTCCGTTGAAGCCTGTCGAATTCTCATGATGATGATGATGATGATAATGATAATGATGAATTTTTAAGGCGGAAGAGCGTCTGTGGCCAAAGAGAGCCATGGCCCAAGGTTTTTTTCTTTTACTCAAGGTGGGGTCAAAGACCCATTTCCGAAGCATTTCAGCCTAGAGAACCCGGGAACCACGCAGAAGAAAGCTTGTATCCATTGTATCACCGGTTGGTACCCGGCGACACCTCCCGCATGCGTTGCGGGTGCTCAAACGACTAGTCTCCGCTCTGGATGCTTTTTCGTTACGTACTGGACTGCTGCTATTAAGCGCTGCGCACTTTTAAAACTCCTCGCGTTCATACTTACCAGCGCTTGTCACGTTTTTCCTAAAGTAGTTGTAGAGAGTCCACCATGCAGACTCTTCTAGTCCTTCGTCCCAGTCCGCAAACAGCTTCCCAAATGGCATCTATACTTGATGGTCACTCCCGAAGCCTGCTTGTAGTCGGTCGCAGAAGCAGGCGGAATTGTTATCACTTTAAAAAAATGCGAATCCAACTTCCAGAAACACTTGCGCAGATACACAGGCGAAGCTCTATGAGCTACCCTGACACCTTCACAGCTCACGTGCACTTGCTGGAATGCAGGCGAAGCGAAGCCTTAGGCGTTTTGCACGGTAACCTCCCAGAAGGCCCTGGTCGGCCGAGCCCGAGCTGCGGCGGTCGCCAATGGGCTCCTGTGATGAAGAGCCCACCTAGTGATGGTGAGAGGCCTTCCGGGCCACCTCAAGCTTTCTCCCAGTCACATACATGCAATAACGTTTTCCAAACAGACAGACCTCGCACTGTCTGCTGCGCGTTAGTATTATGCATTACTGAAACCGGGTAGGGAAAAACATGGTATGATATTTAGTCTTTAGTTTTCTTTTAGACGAGAGACATCATGAACACTCCTTGATGCAAGAAACTTGTGATCGACGATTGCCTGTTTCCCTCTGAAGGCAATGAATTTCGCCCTTTCGCGCCATGAGCCTGTGAAGGGGGCTACGGGGCACAAAATTGTGCATTTGAAATCACGTGCAGGGTAGGGTTATCATTTTCACTTAAATAGTTTTCTGAACGCAGCGATGTTGGAATGCCGTCCGGGCCCACTGGATTCAAGAGGGGGCACGAATTGGGCCGATAGAAGAAAGTCCTTCGGCAGATTCTTCAGGCGCTTAGCACTTGGGTGAGTTATAAAACCTGCTTACGCATTATTGCATTTGGCTTTTTTATACGGCTTGGAAGGAATTAGAAAGAAAAAAAGACGCTGTAGGGCTCGAATGACAGGAAAAGCTGGTTTCGTAAGCCGGCCACCGATTTACAAAACACCGCGTCCAGCAACCGCTAACGGATACCAAAAGTCAGTTTTTAGCTCTTGTATAATGTTGTTGCTGAGCTCCTGCACCGAAAAGGGTTGTTTCGTAACTACGGTGTAATATGATCCTTCAGCCTTGGTAACTCTTGTAAAACTCTTATGCACGGCTTGATATTACGCAAGAACGCATGAAAAGCCGGTGTATTTGCTGGCGGGAGCTTCGGGAAAAATTAAAATTACTTTAAATGTATCTCGATAACCACTTGCACCAGTCGTGACCCGATAATTTCCTTTGCCCTGCCACAATCAAGTTCATGGTATCTGTTTGTAAGGCACGGAAGGCAGGATCTGTGAGCAAATCGTGCGATAATTTGGCAGCCCCTTGGCTTTCCTTCGCGGCTATAAAAATCAGTTAGAACTCGTTGAAACGACTGCAGGTTAAATTATGGATATTCCTTCAGTGCTCTGAAGAACATCCATTATTATCTTTTAATGAATTATGTTGCCTTCCGTAGAAAGAAATTTGCTGCAATTTCCAGCATACATTCCGCGGACTATACACGTTTAAATGTTAGAGCTTTATTCTGCGCGGACTGTGTCTGAAGGCATAATTTTTGTTCTCAAAGTCGCTCAATATGCAAATCCTCAAGAAAGGTTCAATTTGATGACATAATAAGGATGTTGCATCATTTGCGAACTGCAAATCAGAACCGAGTGCTGAGGGGTATGCATCCGTTGCGGACTATAATCCGGCAGTTACGGTAGTATGTCTTTTATTGTCTTAAATGCCATAATCTGAAAGCATTTTTCTTGAATCGACAGATTCACGCGAAGTTGTATGTACACAGACGTAGGACTACAAGGCAGGTGTTAATGACGAAACAAATGAAAGAGAATACAGTACTCGAATCTGATGGTTATAAAAACACGGAAGAATATGGTGTGCAATTCTGAACATCGATGTTCGTGATGTGCCTTGCCATGAATGCCTGCAGAAACGAGTAGGGAGATTGCAGTCAGTCAGTCAGTCAGTCAGTCAGTCAGTCAGTCAGTCAGTCAGTCAGTCAGTCAGTCAGTCAGTCAGTCAGTCAGTCAGTCAGTCAGTCAGTCAGTCAGTCAGTCAGTCAGTCAGTCGGTCAGTCAGTCAGTCGGTCAGTCGGTCAGTCGGTCAGTCGGTTCGGTCGGTCGGTCGGTCGGTCGGTCGGTCGGTCGGTCGGTACGGATCTGTCGGTCGGTCGGTCCGTCGGTCGGTCACATGAATGTTTTCGCGCGATAGCTGCCATTCGGGTACGCTGTGTAACATTTTTACGCTTAGTGTTGTAAAATACCAATTGCTGCTTCGAAGGCAGGTTCAGCGAAGAACTCTTAGCTGATCCCTAAACAGCAATCAGCCCCCTTCGTGCCTGTGTTAAAACTGCGCACGGAATAGCGGCGCACAAATGCGGGAGGCACCTGATGCAGCGTGCGTCCTGCCTCGGCAAATGTAAAGGTGCTAGGGTGAGCTAAAAGGGACAGCGAAGATGAAAATAACATCTCTCCTATCTGTTTGATCTCAAACGTGAAAGAGAGGGTGCACTAAATATACGACGCTTTTATTGTCGTCGCGTTCACGTGTATGCATGCAAAATCCATCGTCTGGCAGCCCGAGAAAGCCCAGAACTTGAGCTTGCACGCGTTTATATAGAGTCTCTGCACATGCACCGCCTACGAGCGTACAAAAGACAAGTGATGGCTGAATGCGATAAGCTTCGCGCTTAGGCGAGAACTGTCGGTGTAGAAGCGCTCCAGCACGCGTGCACTCAGGGGATCACGATGAATTGTCTCTGACATACGATCTCTCCTCACAGGGCAAAGTAGGGCCTCGCACTCTGAGCGAGCGTCCATAACTCATCGCTGATGGATGGGAATAATACCGTGTCTGTTCCGTACTTGTTCTACTCCGGAAACGGTGCCGAGTTGGGAAGAATTCGGAGTAGGCGCTGAAATTGAAGGCATAAGCTTCGCTCTCGAATTCAAGGAAGGCAGGGCTTGGCGAGGTATGAGTGCGAGCTCGGGGATATGCGAAAACGACATTCGTGCGTTTTGCCGACAAGCGCTCCCAAGGCTCTTTAGAGGCAGAGCTGCTGTTCGAAGCTGCAAGGAAGGCGTTCGATTATTCAGATTGATATGCATTACGAAGAACGTGACGAAAGGCATTTCGCCAGCGTTCTGAGAAGGAGAGATAACAATGGTGTAACATCATGAAAGAAAAAGCACTCTATATTAAGAAAGAGTAATTTAGAACGCCGGCAGCATTTGTGTGGCTTGAAAAAGAAGATCGTTTGAAGACTTGCGCGAGTCCGAATCCGTCTTGTCAAACTTTCTAAATTTAATTCCAACGTGTCTCCAAGTCTTTCTGTGCGCCCCCGCACCCTCCACTTGTTCTACTTCCTCGCCTTTTTCTATTCTTTTAATTCCGTGATGCCTTGCCTTCAAAATTCCGCTCGGAACATTAAGGTGACCCGTCCTGGACGAAGATATATCCATGTTATGCCTACATATTGCAGAGCTATAGCGTGCCGAACAGAGAACAAAATTACGACGTCACGTGACGAATAAACGACTAACGGAAGCTAATAACGCGCCAACGTGGAAGTTAAACGGCTCAGTAAGGTTTCCATTCCTTTTGCCCGTGGTTACGTTAATAGGTACTGCTGGAGAGTTCGTATCCCTGTCAAAAGTGAGGCATGATAATAATACACACGCAAAAGAGAGCGATTAAAGGTAGGACACACTGGCAGGTTGACCAGGTGAGCGTCTGTTTTGCAAATAACCGTTGTGCTAATAGTAGCAGTAATCGACGCTTTTGCCGCAATGAAATTGAACTTAGTTTGTGTTTCTCATGAGCAAAACTTTTTTCTTTAACCTTTCTCGATGAGATACTGAAGAACAGTACATTCAAGGTTGCAAGTTGTCTCTAGAACAGAGCCACTCAAAGGACAAAATGAATTCAACGAAAAGAGTAAAAAGTGTCTAAAAAACGTAAAAAAAGAATAAAATCATTTTAAAAACTACCGGCATCTTTGAACGAAGCAGTCAGAGAAGCAATGCTTATGTCGATTTTTCACACCGATCGTGACATGCATGTAGAGTATATCTGTGGTGGAAGACAAAGCCATATCGGAGACAAGGCTAAATTTAGCTGAGACCCGCAGATTCTTGTCAGCCTGCCTTATGCTTGTAAAATACAAAAAAAACATGCTCTTTTTAATGGGGAAGGAGATTCATGTGAAGAGGGGGTGCCCATAGTGGTCGAGTGCGTATCGGGAGAGCGAACTTTTGAATGCCGACTTTAGTGTTTCTTTCGGTATTGAGTGCATCAGATCTGTGTTCGCAGCACAAAGTTTGCGTTTACTTGGCCTTCGTTTGTTTAATTTTAATGCTTTCTGCTACAACGAAAGAGCGAACACTTCTTGGGTTCTTGTAAGCGGAACTTCCCGGGGTGTGCATTTCAGGAGGTGCTTGTTATTATGCTGGACCTGCACATGTATATGCGTATTCATTTATTTAGCGTATCACCACATAAACCGTGGTAGAAAGATGACAAGAAGAAAAAATCTGGTGAAAAGCACAAGAAATCTGGGCACAGAGCTCCTCCAGACAGCATTATCGCCGTGCCTGTTGATGGCATCTACGGTTTCCGCGTATATGCAGCGAAGAGCGAATAGGGACGCTAATGACGTCAGGCACGCGTTAGAGAAATGAGTGGGCAGGCGTCGCTTATTAGGGCGGCGCGCTGAGAAATGCGAACGCAGGCTGCTCCGAGGTCGCGTATTCATCCATGTAATTCACTTCCACCGGTGGATTCATTACGAGAAAGTAATTGTGCTTGCGGCACTCTCGTTTAGCAGCAGTAATGAATGGGGCAACTTGCAAGTAGACAAGCCACCTATTTCCCGTTTTTCCTTTATTAAGCAATCACCAGCAATTGAAAAATGACATTTTTGTTGCCGGCAACAAGATACGCCTTAGACCACTTTTAATCTGAGCTGCATCGTGGAGAACGCGTTGATGACAATGCTTTGGGACTCATATAGCAGGCTAGAGTGATGATAGCGCAGCTTTCTTAAAGAAGACTTACAAGAAGAAAGGGGCAAGAGGACGATAGGAACCACTGAAATAAAACTTCTCTCTCCGCTTCATTCACAAATTGCCCTGAAAGGGCGTTCTTCACGCATTGACCACCCACTGCCCTACCCACTCGGATACGAAAAAAAAAAATTCCTTCAGCAGCGCTCGAATAAAAATTCGTGGCTACGTGCCTGCCTCAGCGCATAACACCCATACAGATCTTTGAAGGAGCATTAAAACAGCTTTAGAGTCCCGGGTTTTTGTTTCCCAATTGAATACCGTCACGGCTTTATAGCAATGTAAGTGTCAAGTGTACAAGGTCGTGCTTTTTCTTTACCCGAACGATTCATTTGCGCTATCGCTGATCCAAGAAATTAGTGTGGACTTTAAAGCTGCTTGCCCGCGCAATTTTCCGCGCTGGAGTTTTTTTTTTTTTTTCTTGCATTATCGTGGCTCGGAAAGGGAATCTCGCGATCTCTCTTAAAGAGGTCGTGTTCAGGTACTTGAAGCTCATCCCCTAAAAGTAATTTTCCTGCACGATTCATTCGACCTGCCGCTGCAGTCTGCGCCAGCCGTTTTACTTAGCTCTCTATACACAGAATGTGCCCAGCCTTTTGTTTAAACTCAGATTGAAAAACGCCGTTCTTTAACTGTCTCTGTGTATGTGACTGGTAGGAGCGGAACCTCAAAACCAGCCCTATCGATAACTGGGCGAGGTGGCGCCGCATGGTGCAAAGACAGCTCGAATGATAAGAGGGAGCTTTTATCATCTGCGTCGCCCCATTTCGCGCTGTTTTCTCACTAAGTTCAACGGCAGTGCTCTTCTGGATGCTCAAAGCACCCATAAAATTGTCATATGCTGTTGGCAGAATCTAGCAGTCAGAAACACAGTGCAAGAGATTCACAAACAAAGTTCTATATTGGCCTGACTTGCGCCTACAAAGAACTGAACAACTCCGCGGCGGCGATAGCAACTTGCGTGCTCACAGTCGTCGAACAGAATAACCGCCGTTCTCCGCCGCGCTAAATTTACCCAATATACACCTAGCGTCTTACTTGTAGGACGCCACTCTTTTGCGCAGTAACTATAAAAATTTATCGTCTAAAAGCTTGCGCCTCCTGGCGTAGGTTCGAGAGGGTCTAAAATTTCCCTGCGTGCAAAGGCTGTGCTGTTTGAATTCTGTGCGCTGTGTGCGTTCAAGAATATCAGCCAGTTTTTTCTGGACACCATTTTCCGATTCGACTCCGCCGACTAGATTGCGATTCTGCAATAAGAACAAATCATTTCTGCGCATTGTCAAAAAAAAGAAAACACCACGCGTGATCAGAAATGGGATTTCAAAGTCGATGTCAAATGTTTGAAGCTTCACCACGCGGAAAAAGTTGCAAGTTTGCTTAGCGCCTTACAATGTAGGGCGGCTCAAGAGTCAGTGTCGAGGATATGATTTCCACCAATGAAAGGAGGATTCTGAAGCGAAATAAACCTTTTATATCAAAAATATTAGAACCTTATCAAATTAACTCAAGTTTCAGAATATATGGGTTAAGGCTGCCGAAAAAGTTTTCACATAAGACGCGTAAAGCAGCTATTATAATTTCGAACGCCGTAGGAACAGCTGTGCACGGCTGCAAACACTCCGGATGAATCTCGTCATATATCTCTCGTCACAACCAGACTTTGGGCTGGAGGTTTTTCGAACGAGTAAACATAACACAAACCTCCGCGTCAATTTGTGCTCCCGGCAAGGAACCATCACCGCAACACCTTTTAATCAATTAGAAAATTTGAAAATTGAGGCTGGAAAAGCGATAGCGAAACATGCTATCGTCTGAAGACGGGCCAGGTGTCTCTGTGAATGCGTAGCTTGGAGGCTATCCTCAGACTGCACATGGCTAACTGCAGAAGATGCACTCGACCCTGCCGATGTAACGAGACCACGAGGCTCGTGACAGGGAGACACAAAAAAGCGTAGGTAGCGCGCAGTGCAGGGGATGATTGAAAAACAGTGCGCATTTTAGTTGGTGTATATAAAAGAGAGTTCATTGCCTCTACATCATACCCAATTTGCAGCGTTAAAAGCGCACTTGGAAGGCTGGATTAGCTGAGGTTACCAAGGCAGGAAAGGCTCGGTAGCTGCTTCAATTATGTGGCACGGCCGAACCAAGCCCTCAGGAAAAGCACTATGGGAAAGAATGGATGGGGGAAGCAGGTGAACAAAATATTTACAGGGGCGCACTTAGCAAACAGTTATAGTCGCTCTGAACAGGTGCAAAAAAAATTCTTCCTGAGATATAACAATGCTCTTTACTCCTTCATTGTGTCCATATTTGGACTGGGCCGCGTTGAAAAAGAGAGGGAAAAAAATGTACGCGGGAAGAGCAACATTTGAGCACAGGATCATCTTTAAGCGCAGAACATGGGAGACGTTGATGACAAGAAAAAAAAAAGAAACTGGAAATAAAATAATGCGCCCCTGTACGCGTCGTGTGTAGGTGAGCATTGCTAAGTCAAGAGAGACAGAACAGCGAAGAGCTGCGGACTCCCGTTTGAGAAGGCTGCTCGCGAGGAATTGCCGCTGCCTTTCGCTTTTTCTTCAGACTATATTTCTGGGTTTTGTGCAGCACTGTCATGGCGGCGACATCCTCCCCGTGCGGAGAAGACAATTTGGAGAGGAAGTCGCCGGCGGGAGGACCCATAATTTGGAAATGAATCCAGAGAAGGCGGTGCCCGCGATGCCGGCTGCACGATGCCCGCCTCTGCGCCAACGACCGCGCGGTTCGCGTTCGCTTTCTCGAAAAGCGGGGATCGCGCTCTCTCCCTCCGACAACAATGGGGGAATGCCACGGAAGAACAACGCCTCACGGAAGGGGCGATCAGGCTTTCCTCCTCTCCCGTATCTCTCCGCAATATCACTCACTGAAAATCTCCTTTCCCATTCGCTCCCTTTTTAGTATTTTTCTAGTACACGGCGACGGTGCTGCGGAGCAGGAGAATGGAAAGTAGCGACTTGTTTGCTTTTTTGCAACAGCCGGTGTTGTGCTGTTGTGTCGAAAGCCAGACTTGAACGATCATTGATGAAGTGGTCTGCAAAAATTAACTACTGAATGGCCGCGCACTCTTCAGTAATATTTTGGTTTATACGGTTTTAACGTCAGAAAGCGACTCAGGCTATGAGGGATGCCGTGGTGAAGGCCTCCGGAAATTTCGATCACCCGGGGTTCTTTAACGTGCACTGACATCGCACAGTACGCGGGCTTCTAATATTTTGCCTCCATCGAAATTCGACCACCGCGGCCAGGATCGAACCGGCGTTTTTCGGCTCAGCAGCCGAGCGTCATGACCCCTGAGCGACCGCGGCGGCTCTTCAGTAATAACCGGCTTATAAATGTTACATATAGAGTGTCGTGGGTCGGGATAACTCACACAAACGTCCTAACAATCGAATTCGCAGTCTTGGACAAAACCTTATTATCCACAGGTTGTTTAACGATACACCTGACAGGCCGTGCGGTAAGCTGCGACACGCCGCCTCTCCCACACCGTAACACTCTGCAAGAAGTCTCGACCGGGCGCAAGTCAGAACATCAGACCGCCTGCATCAGCAAGAAAACGTAACAAGCTGTGAGAATTAAACATCAAACCTCATTAATTTGAGTCCCGTTAATTCGGACACCCCGTGCGGTCGTGCCAAATATAGGTAGCAATTCTATGGCAGGAAACTGTCGCTAATTAGGACGAATTCAGCGGCGCTTCGATTCATTAGGACAGTGGTGGGGCTCGCATGTGCGCAAAACGCCAGAAATAGGGCAATGATGAAAGTCATTGAGCGGCTCAGAAGTCTATAGCACAAGTGACGCTGGTGACTAACCAAAACTTAACGGCGCCGTACTCGTCGCTGTGATCATCCGTCGAGAAAGTAGAGCAAGACGCTTCTTCGCTTTCTGCTGCGCTCTGACATTTTATTTCCTGTCGTTGCGTGCGGGTCGCGGACCACGCTTTCGGCGTCCTTCGTGTTACTGCGGACACTGCAAAGATAATTACATGTAAATTAAGGGGTTCACCGTATATGGATGATGGGGGACATCGTAGTGTATGACTCTGGAATAATTTAGACCACCTGGGGGATGGACCTCGCGCAGCACGTGGGCATTTTTAACTTTCTTCTTCGTCGAAGCGCCACCGCCGCGGCCAAGATGCGATCCCACGACAATGGAATAAGAAGCCGAATGCCGAAACCATACAGACACAGTGGTGGGTCCGCGGAGGTTGTATTTTTCCCTTAATCACGGGTAAGCCTACGCAGGGTTTTTTTTTTCTTTTGCGCGGGATGTGCGTGTGGTGGAGGGGCAGGCCGTTGATGTACTGAGCGTCCTAGAGGACGTACACGTGTCGGTTAGTCTGACAGTGAGCACACACAGCACCATTTCGCAGAACTGCAAAAAATCATCATCACCATAATCGTCAGCCTGACTACGCCCACTGCAGGGCAAATGCCTCTCCAATTTCTCTCCAATTAACCCTGTCCTTTGCCAGCTGCACTCACTCTATCCCCGCAAACTTTTTAATCTCATCCGGCTACCTAACTTTCTGCCGCCCCCTGCTACGCTTGCCTTTACATGGAAGCCACTCCGTTACCCTTAAGGACCAGCGATTGCCTTGCCTTCGCATTACATGGCTGCCCAAGACCATTTCTTCCTCTTGATTTCGACTAGGATGTCATTAACACGCGTTTTTTTTTCTCTCACCCACTATGCCCGCTTCCGGTCTCTTAATCTTACACCTATCATACTTCTTTCCATGGCTCACTATGCTGTCCTTAACATAAGCTGAACCCTTTTCGTTATCCTCCACGTTTCTGCCCCGTAGGTGAGTACCGGTAAGATACAGCTGTTGTTTACTTTTCTCTCGAGGGATATTGGTAAACTGCCACTCATGATCTGGGAGAACCTGCCATATGCACTCCACCCCATTCTTACTCTTCTATTGTTTCTTTTCCATGATCCGGATCAGCGGACACTACCTGCCCTAAGTAGATGTATTCTCTGGTGGCGCACGTGCTCATACGGCCCGCCAGCTTGTGCGCTCTATCCTTCAGCCACGGATAGTATATCAGGCTCAATTTCAACGTCTCACCCGCAGACAGTGGGACTCCCTTGAAGCTATCAATCGTGAGGCTATGCGCGTCATAACATATCTGCCTCGTTTAACACCCATACCTGTGCTACAGGAGTTCGCCCAACTTAATACACTCAGTGAGATCATCGACCAACGGGTGGCAAATAGAGCTCGGAAACAGTCTCTCAAACTTCATCGTTTAAAGACACTTCCACCGTGGTCCTATTGCCAGCTCACTGACAATCGCCCCACTGTTTCCCTGTCGGTATCAGCAGCGTATCTGCCTGAAGGGTGCATATTATACACGGATGCATCTCATTCTGCAGAGGGGGGAGTTACTGCTGTGTATAGTCCATCTCATCCGCATCTCAACTCTCGCGCGACGTATACTGCGGATACGTGCACTCCCCTGGCATTGGAACTTCAAGCCATTTACAATGCCATTGCTTCCCTTTCGCTCGTTCCAACATTCAATACAGTTCACATTTACACCGACTCCCGCGCCGCCCTTAAACAGCTGAAGGCTGTTCGACGAACGTTCCAGATTTCACAATCTATTCATGTGCTCTGCGCAAAGTATCCATGTCCTGTGCGCATACACTGGATTCGCGGCCATGCCCAGGATCCACATAACATTCAAGCGGATGCTATGACTCATCTTCATACATTAGACGATCCGCCACCTTCCCCTCTTCCCCCAGATCCGTTCCTGTCCCACGTTTCCGATTCCGAAGTTCTGCGCCAGCGAACACGCGCTCTAATTCCTCCGTGTTCGCACCCTCTCCCCCGTAGTCTTACTCGGCAGGAGGAGGTATCCGTGTGCCGGATTCGGGCAGGGGCGGCTCTGACACCATCTGTCCGTCATCGGTGGCGTGCCAAAGATCTGCCACTACCTGACAGGTGCCCTCACTGTGGCGCTGCACCGGACATATGTGATGTGCGGCACTTGTTGTGGACGTGCCCAGCGACGGCTGCTATCAGAAAACGGCTCCTCAGGGAGGTGGGCCTGCGGTGGAACCGCGAAAGTGACTTCGTGAAGTGGACAATGGACAACCGTTTCATTAACAACCTGTGCGACTACCTCAGCGCAACGGTTCTTCACTCCTTCTTTTAACTTTCAATCCCGTGCATTCCTTCCCCCCTTTCCTTTTTCAACTTATGCCTCATGGCACACTTCTCGAATAAAAAAAAAAAGTAGATGTATTCCCTTACCCCTTCCAGCGCCTCGCTACTAACTGTTAGCTGCTGTTTCCTTGCGAGGCTGTTGAACATTACTTTGGTTATCTGCATGTTAAATTTAAGGCCTGCCGTTTTGCTCTGACAGTCTAAATCATCGATCATGCTTCGCAATTCATCTCGTGAGTGACTCTGCAAGGCAATGTCATGAGCGAATCGCAAATTACTTAAGTATTCTCCATTAACTCTTATCCCCAACTGTTCCCAATCCAGGCCTCAGAACACCTCCTGTAAAGAGGCGGTGAATAGCATTGGCGAGATCGTGTTTCCTTGCCTGACGCCCTTCTTTATTGGAATTTTATTGCCGACTTTATAGAGGACTATGGTAGCTGTGTAGTTCCTATATATAAATATCTTCCAGTATTTTGACATAAGGCTCATCTACACGCTGATACCGCAATGCCTGTTTGACTGGTGAGATTTCCACTGAGTCAAATGCTTTCTCGTAATCAATGAAGGCTATATATACGGGTTGGTTATATTCTGCGCATTTCTCTGTCATCTGATTGATAGTGTGAATATGGTCTATTGTCGAGTGTCTTTTACGAAAGCCTGCCTGTTCATTTGGTTGATTGAAGTCAAATGGTGTCCTCATTCTATTAGCGATAACCTTAGTAAATACCTTGTAGGCAACGGACAGTAAGCTGAACGGTCTGTAATTTTCAAGTCCTTGGCATCTCCTTTCTTAAGAATTAAGATAACGTTAGCGTTCTTCCAAGCTTCTGGTACAGTCGAGGTCACAAGGCATTGCGTATACAGGGTGGCTAGTTTTTTTAGCACGATCTCCCCTCCTTTCTTCAACAGATCTGCTGTTACCTGATCCTCCCCAGCTGCTTTTCCACTTTCCAGTGCCCCTAAGGCTTTCTTTACTTCCTATTTCGTTACTGGCGGGATGACGCATTGCTGTGCGCTACTGTCTCTCTCATTAATGTTCTGACTACATTGGCTACTACATAAATTTTTGTAGAACTCCTTCGCCTACTTTAACTATCTTATTCATATTGCTGATGACATTTCCCTCTTTGTCTCTTAGCGCATACATCTAGAACAGTTACTGCCAAACCAATTTCTCGCGAGAACCAATCAATGGTTACAGTTTTTAAGAAATAAAGGCACGTTGGAAACTATGCAGGTGTTCGAACACGAAATGACATTTCTCTCGTTTTTGTTAGTGCATACATGCGCTTGAGATGTTCTTCGTAGCTGCGGCGAAAAAAAAGTAACAACGTCGTCGAGGTAGACGATGCACGACTGTCATTATAAGTCAACTAGGACATTGTCCGTGATCCTTTGGAACTTATGATGAGCTGTTGATGCTGGACACTTTGATGTCTTTATCGGTCTCCCCAATAAGTCCACATTTTAACGCGTTAGCGTTAAGGAGCCTGTGTTGCACAAAAGCTGGGCGTCGGCTTCG
The DNA here is from genome assembly GCF_052857255.1 of Amblyomma americanum. Lineage (NCBI taxonomy): Eukaryota > Metazoa > Arthropoda > Arachnida > Ixodida > Ixodidae > Amblyomma > Amblyomma americanum. Next base: position 4,832,837 of record NC_135503.1, on the reverse strand, counting down.
CTGGTCGTGAGCGAAAAATCACCAGAGAAGCAATTTAGGCGACAGTGGGCAAGTTAGGTCAAAGACCTTGAGGCGTCTCCACAACCTGCCCACCGGATTGTGAGAAATCTGGCCAGTGCCGTAGACGGCAGATAAGTAAATGATTGGTCGCAAGAGGTGGCTCGGGAATATCATCCAGGGTCGCACAAGCCCCACCGGTGGCAGCACCTGCCATCGCAGGGCAGTGGCGCATCGCTTAACCACTGCACCACTGTGCCAGGAATGGTATGAGGACTCCCAGGGATATATGAATGTAAAGTCGAGAATGGCCAATTCGACTTATATGAGGATTAACCCATTAACGCTATCGCGTCATACTTTTTAGGCGGAGCTAAATGTGTTCTCCAGTTTTTAGTTTTTTCGGACATTTTCTACGGCCTCGAGTGTCCGAATTAAGAGGAGTCTACCGTATATGCATTGCACTCCCTGGCCGCTGGTTAAAATTTGCTGACGTAGCGCTTCTAGTCAGCCGCTTGCCAGTTATGAAACGATCTGGTCGGGGAGCTCTGTTTGCTATAAGTAGGTAGACCTATCTACAGAATGAAGCTCAGTAAGCAGGATAATCAAGAAAAGCTGCAAGCAACCCAGCATCTGGCGAGACCGAGTTTTAGGCTGTGCTTTGGCATAGTCCACAGGACAGGAAGAAAAAAAAGATAGTAACAGAGAGGAAAGAAAGCAACAGAGCAGGAAAAAGAAACAGGGGAAGTAACATTTGAAAGAAAACCTAATTTGGTAACGAAAAGGAAGATGGAAACCGTAAGAAAAAGGCGAGTGCAATCATGAAGCTGACAAGAAAAAATATATGCACAAAATAATAAATAGCGACAACTGATTGACCGTGGGACTGGAGAACGTGGCAGTGAAATCTACCGCACGCCTCCTTCTCGCTGCACGTGCTGTCAGTCAACGTGGTCTTCTAATGGGCCGAAGTCGAGTTCAAAAGTGCGCTTTAGCCAGAACGTCCAGGCTCCCCGTCGGAAACGGATGCATGCCGCCTCGAGTGCAGTGCGAAGAGTCGTTCATGCTTCACGCCTTGTCAGCCTTCCCCTCGCCGACTTCGGTCGGTCGGCCGGAGGTTTTCCCCGACGCTTTCGAAAGCCGCTCCCCGGAGAGCAGTGCACCCGAGCGCAACTAAGATAAAAGCCGCGACGACATGAGATGTGCTCGCGAAGTTCCACCAAGCGAACCGCGTCTACTTACAGTAAGAAAAAAAAATGGAACGCGTGCAGCCAGAGAGAAAAAAAACATGTAATGCAGTTGGTGGTTTCTTCGACTAAAACTGTCAAACTGTCTTAGAGTCGACATCTTTTTTTTTCTTTTCTGTATATTCCAAGCCGCCCTTAACTCACGCTTACATGAACATACTGACATAGCTTGTTTCCTTTATTCTAGTCTTTTGAGCGACGGGAGTGATGTGGGCTTGGGCGCAAAAACAAAATTGACAGCAGGCGGTTTGGCTTCAGCGCCGTGACTAATGTGAGCGACAGCGAGCTGAGTGGAAAGCTTTGCAGGCGCGTGGTGAGGAGCCGCCCGAAATCTGGGAGATGTTTTACCTGCGCTCAGAAAGATAGAGCTACTTATAGAATGAGGCGTCGTTTAGCGCACGGTGAACGAACAAACAGCAGTCGGAAACTAAAGGGTAACGAGTGAAATGCTGTGGCCGGTGTTTACGTTCGCATGCGCATGGCTGACATCGGCTAGGCGTCTCGACCGCACTTTTGACGCCACTGAGGCTGAAAATCAAACTGCATTTACTTGTTCTGCATGCAAAGGAGAACTTCTACTGTCACCACCGCAGGGGTCTTGAACTTATTTTATCAGTGCAAAAGCATTATATGGCTCATCGGCAAAGAAATCCGGTGGCGTTGACCAGCAGCAGAGCAGAGCAGAGCACGCAACCCGTAGGCCACAAAACAGTATTACTTTTTGGCGAATAACGGTTAAACTATAGTGTACGCGTTTCCTTACGACTTTATGCTATTGACTAGGTGGGTCATTAGAAAGTAAGGAATGTTTAATTCAAGTTCAATTTAGTTAGTATAGAACAAATTTACAATTACTCTCTACTACACCTGCTGCACTTTTCAAGAATATTTTCCCAGCAGTTCCTAAAGGAAATGTGTACTCTTCTATTGCAAACTCGCGCATATCGAACCAGGTCATCCGGAGAATGGTTTCTGCCGCGGCCGCGCACAAATTATCTTCTGCAAACATTTACGTACAATGCACCATTTCTACTAAACAAGCTGAAAACACATTTATCTGGTTTCTCGTTTCTGTGAAAACACGTTTTTCATTTTTTTTTTGACAGTCGCAGGCGCAAACTAGCAAGAAAGAGATGCAATTCTGTCCCAACCTGAAGTCCCTTAGTTGGGATAATTCCGGCTCTCACGTGTGGAAGTGGCATCTGATTACTACAGCTTACGGGAGAATAAGGAACAGCAAGACAATGCAGTGAGGTTGCCTTCCTTTCTGTCCTATTTTTCTTTATAGTTTTGGAATGCGGGTGCCGAACGTCGCGAAGCCGCTCCGGATATTGGCAACGCAGACATATTCCAGAACTCGAGGCCTTCCTGTGCTGTATTCGAGTCAATGCCTTATCACCACGGCCGGCATTGAAAAGGTCCCCGGCATAGAGCATTTTTCTGTATTTACGAGAAGTGTGCTCGAGCTTTTGGCGCATGAGTGTACTGTCTCTGCAATTTCCATGCTGTGTCCTCCTAATGTTCACGTATTCACAATCTGTTCATTACGAAAACTTCCAAACGAGGTCAGAGAAGGTCATAATTCATCTTGACGAGTTTAGTTTGCTGCATTAACTAATAACGTCCTCAAGACTGCTGGCGTGATACTGATATGAAAATTCGCAGTTCGCAAGAAATCTATGCGCTGCCGAAACTAAGGAGTCATAAGGTGTAGTAGCACTGAACACGGAGAAAAGTTCATTGATGAGATGTGACTTAATTTCAAGTTATTTCATGTCGCTTGTATACAGCATATAAATATAACGGATATTTACGCCTCAAAAATTCATGTTCGCTGGCTGGAACGTTGTACTAAACATTGTGATTTTTTGTGGTCCTATTCTCAACATGTAATAATCATCTGTTAAGAAAGCATTGCAATATATTTAAAATATACCCATGGTATAGGACGTGTGTAACAACATGCAACGATAGTATAATGCATCGTGCATGATTATCATTCATGTGCCATCAAACTTCAGGCGCTCCTCTGTTAGCGCAAGGTATTCTTTCTATGAATTTGGCAAATTCGAAAAAAAAGAAGCATTTGTTTTTTTCGAAAGCGGGTATATAGAAACGTCGTGGAACAACCCCTATTAAAGCCAGCGAAACCATCTTCAGGGTGGGCTCAGGAAATGCCCGACAGGTCACGACACGAAAGATAAGTATCGCGGTTCTGTGTTCCCATCAAGACAGGAGATAAAAGAAAATGCATCAAAGATGCGGGGTCGGAGCGATGGTGCAGACTAGGCCAAGTGGATGCTCGAAGGGCCGGACAGCGATGGAAGCACGCTGTGCACTCGGTCGATGCCTGAGCCGTGCGATGGGGCACCGGCCTCCTGGCTCGATTACGACAGGCTCACCTTTAAAGGATACGTGATCGGACATATACGAACGTTCGCATGGATGGCTGGCATCTTTCGTGGGAGGTCCTGCAGCATCGATGCTTTGAGCATGCTTTGGATCCGCTCAGTGTAAGCACAGCGCAGGCTTATGTGAGGCTCTGATAAAAAGTACCCTCTTAGCAATGACCTACGGACAAGCGAAAAAGCTATCCCCTTTTCTCTCTACCCTTTTCATCACTCCCTCGGTTTCCCTTCCCACATGTGGGGTAGCATAGTGGGCGTCGCCTAGTTAACCTCCTCGCCTTTCCGTTAATCTATCTCTCTCTAATAAAAGTTTCAAGCCTAAGTTGCAATGGAGATTAGAGTTACTTAATGAAGCCTACTTTCCATGCTTCAGCCTAATCTCAGTTGAAAGTAGCGCTCGTCAATGTCTGTTCCTTCTTTGCCCATGTTGTTTTAGCGCTTTCGAAAAATAACTTTTACATTTCTTCTCGCTAACACCACAGCAGTGGTGTTCCTGGGGGATTCATCGGTGAGGAATTCATTTCCACACACACCACTCTGGGAACAGAGTGGGGTGTGGAAATGTGTTGGTCTGCAGGCGGAGCCAGGCATGCTAATGGTCCTTGGACAGCGTTTTGCGTCCCGCCGGGTACCTGCGGCAGGCTTATGTTATTTCGTGGTAGTTGGTGAGCGTATCCTTGTGGGCACCCTCGGCACGCCTCTGCCCGGTAGCCTAACTCGAGGGTGGTGTTGTGGCGGAAGCTTCGCCAGGGAGGAGAGAGTGAGCCCGGAACCATATGAGGCTAACAAAATGTGAAGTTTGGCTGCGCATTAGGGTGCGCTGCGCAGAGGCGTAGATCCGGCCGCGGGCGTATTTTCGGACGGCGCGTTTGAAGTCGCTCATAATGATGGTGTCGGTGGCGGTGGAGAGAGCATGCGCGATGGCTGTCTCTTCGACCACCTCTGTATCTATTGCGCCCAGTGTGCAACTAGTGAGTGGGGTGCCGTTGACGCATGTCACCACCGCTGTCATTGTAGGGTGTTGTAGCAGATCACGTGACCACCCTCTGCACGTGCCTCGCGCTGCCATTGTCGCATTCGCGTGGTGCACACGCTCATCTTTCATCTCGAGACAAGGCGTAGCTCTTCAGGCGACCATCCCGTGCACGCCGGTCGTGCCTAGCGCATAGTACAACCTTCTCTGTCTCCGAGTGGGCCGTGCAGTCGTAAGGCGCCGCCAAACGCTTTGAATGGCCCTCGGGCTCACTGTGAACCTCTGTGCAGGATTTATAAGCGGGTCTGTGGAAAGGCGTCATAGCAGCTACACAGCGGGTGCCAGGTGAAAATTTTGGCTGTTTCGACGAGTTACGTGCGCTGGAGAGATTGCTTTGCCTGCAAGCTTCTCGAAAGCACGTGTATTTTGCCGCGATGTAGCCACACTTTGTTGGGCAAAAGCGCCGAGGGTAACCGCGTTTTCTAGATTCTAAACACTTATGTGGATATTACTAATGGTGGGCTACACGCCTCTCAATATTAGTTAACCAGCCTGCTAGTTGGCTTATTTTCGGTGTATTCCGATGTACAACACCGCTGACAGTGCTATGCTAAATAAAAGGCACTCTTCTAAAAAGTATATTTTTTTAAAGTCTTAGTTGAAACACCCTCAATATACATATACCTATGGGTTTGTTCATATAATAACGATAATCGAGGTCACATGACCATTTTTTTGTTTTCAATTAAATTTTTATATGTGATGAGCAAAAGTGTCGAAACAAGGAAATCGTACTTAGTTTTGCAGGAAACGCTCTAGTTTTCTTGGGAAAAAATTGTATATCATGCTAAGTAGAAAAGGCCGATTTTTTAATTTCGCAAAATCACTTGTTTGGATCCCTGAAGAAAGTAAAATAAAAAATTTTGTTGCATCACTAATTTTGCAGTAAATTTATGCAGCATTCCTGTTGTAAGGAATGCAAAAATATTTTTGCCTCTAATTTTTCAGCAAAAAATCTCAAACATTGTTGAAAAATAAGAAGTTCAAGTAAGGGAACCTTTTAGGACCATACTGGAAGAAGAGGAGCAAGAATCTGAGGCTGAAATTTTTTCTCAGAGTTAATCTATTCCTTTTACTCTTGCTAGAGAAAATTTATACTTCTAGAATAGACAGATAGTTTTTAATTAGGTGTTGAAATCATCTAGAATTCGAAAATTTAGAAATGAGGCGAACTTTGACGAAGGTTTAAAAGAAAACAACCACTCCGATTATTTATTAAAATTTCCCTGGAACAGCCTCACTACCTGGCTTCTAGGCAGAAAAAATTCGAAGCCGACTATGGCGTTTAACCGTCAACTAACTAGGGAGAGAGGGCGCTGGTGTCATTTCCGAAATCGACGGACGTCAGCGAACGTTGACTGCAGGATGTGGTTTATTGTACGTCTATTTGAGCTGATAAAGAAGACCACCCTTCGTGCCCAGGACGAGAAAACGTTCCATGCACAAAGTCTGCCTCCGCCTTACCGCTGATGCGTTAGAGTACGTGGGTTCAACGTGTAAATTGCGTCGGATATGCGCCTACGCCGATACAAGCAGAGTGATCTGTAAAAGGTACTTGGCTGCCGTACGTGCGAAAGGAAGTCGCAGCGCTGTGAGGTGGCGCTGCTATGCGCCACTGAGCAACAGTGACTTCTGGCTGTGAAGACAATTTTCTTCAATGTTTGCAAGTCTAAGGTAGATCCCTTCAGGGCCAACTTTCGAGGACCGGCGGGCCTCGGGCCCGCTAACTTCTCGTCTTACCCGGTCCAATTCAGGCCCTAATGGAAACCGCTCTTCACAATCTTTGCTCGGCCCGGACCGACTCGGCTAACCGACTCAGCTGGTTCAGGCGCAGAAAGGCATTTCGTCCCCCAAGTCTGTAGCTGCCACTTTAACCTGTCTGTTTGAAGGTGTGTATTATATACAGGATACCGAATCCAATGTGAGTTCTCATGCAGCGGACGCTGCGACACTGCAAAGGCGGTACTTATTCTCCACAGTTGTGAAAATATTTAAGTTAATCCCAGTTATTGTGAAAGAAGTAAAGCTAACAAAAGTTCACAGTTTCTTGCCTACTGACCTTATATGAGAAATCTTAAGAGGTCAGCTATGAGGCTCATGCATGTGCAAGCCTTCAGAACCTTCAATGCTGATGAATGAATGGAAGTCTGATCTGCTGTCTTCATCACACGCTTCATTAAGTGATTGAGCAGTTCTGAACTAAATACTGGTAATGACCATAGAGTTGCTGTCAAAAGTAATGTATGCCCAGAAATAAGGGTAAAGTTAAGAGAAAAGGGCTATTAGTGCTCGCCTAAAAACTCAAGTAATAAAGATTACCGATTTACAAGTTACAAGTGCAATGCGAGAAAATTTGATGTGAAATTAAAATAGATGAACGCCGCTTGACGAATATATCAGGTGCTTTCTACTCTGATTTTTGGAAGCTGGGAGCCCGCAATGCCAGATTTAACGACCATATATCGCAATCCGGCCTCAGGAAAAAATTTACAACGCTCGAACCTCGGGTCGGAGAAGGCCCGGACTTTTAGGCAGACCACGGTGTACGCAGTGCTCTAGTTTAGAGCGTTAAGAGTGCCATGGAGCTTTTCTACAGAGCTTCTCCACTCTACCTCTAACCTACAAAGGACCCTGAGAGTTTTTCAAAATCGCTGTTTTTCAAAAACAGCCCCATTTTTAGCATTGAGCAGAATACACGATTTTATTTACGTAATAATGAGTCGATCGTAAGCACCACGGCGATCCATCTGGACTTACTAAATCGTTGAAGTGGGATGTACAGTTTCCGTGAGGTTTCGCTCATACTTAACTTCGAGAGGCTCATGCACGTTTAATAAAAATAAAACTGAGAAGTCCAAGATATCTTTAGCAAAGTGCAGATCGCATCCGGCAAGAAATAGGAAAAGCCGTCACCGCTACTATTATAAGCAGGTGGATCGGAATGCATAGCAAATAAATAAATAAATAAATAAATAAATAAATAAATAAATAAATAAATAAATGGCTCGTTTGCGACGCCGGAGTCATTGTGAATCTCTGATTGCCAGTAATTTACCACGAAGTATATCTTACGGTTTCCCGGGCCAAAGGTGTCTTTTTCTCCCTTAGACAGGGAACGCAGTCACCAAGTGTTGCCGTTTGAGCGATTGTGGTCTACGCGCTTGCTCTAACGTGAATTCCGCCGCGCCGTATCGCATGCGGCCCATTTCCCTGAAGGACACGACGAAAGGTTAATTACAACGTCCCTCGTGAATGCGTACTCCGTTTGCATATGTAAACAAGCAGCACGCGATTTGTCCTGGGAAGCACACTCCCGGCTCGCGAGGAGAGAGAGATAAGCCGGTCGCAGGCGCGCGCTAAGCCGAGCGTAATTGCGTCGCTCGTCATTCGTCGCCGTGGTGGCAATCAGGAAACCCGAAGGCTGAGCCTGGTGCCACGGGCACGAGGTCAGCGGGGCGCAGCTATCTAATGGGGGATCTTCACGCCGCGACTCGTCGAGGCCGGTTTCATAGTGCGGGCGATGTGTGTTAACGCGTCTTCGCACCGCGAGAGGTCGTCCCCGGGGCTCGCTTTTTATGTACAGTGAACCGCAGTTATGTGAGCGTAAAATGCGTTTTCAAAAAAAAAAGAACATTCAAGGGCAAGGAAATTTGGACTCTCATTGGCGGGCTTTGCAAATGATGTGGACGCCGTGGTTTCTCAGTGGCTATTGCTTCCAGCTGCTCAGCCCAAAAGTCGCAGGATTTCAGAGGGGGCGATGTGTGAGGAAGCTCGTGTGTTTTGCAATGTCACTGCAGGTTAGGAGACCCCGAGTGTTGGAAGTTAGACTGCTCATACCATTTCAAGAGCTTGACTTGAAGCGGCGCTTCCTTTGATTCCTTCCGCGCATTGCCCTCTTTCGAGGGAGTTCATTCGCACCTGCTGCTCCGCGAAATATCTTTTAACGCGATAGCTTTAAAGGCCCTGTTCACCACAAATTTCGGTGTCAGCGTTGTCAGCGTTGTGAGCGAAAAATCACGGGCATGGATCTGGCAGGCGGTCCACAGAGAGCGACCTATGACGTGGGTAGGCCACCTACATCAGGTGACCTTGCGGTGTCGTCACAACCTGCCCACCGGAAAGTGAGCAAATTTCCCGCCGTGGCGTGTGGCAGTTAAATTAATGACTGGACGAGAGCGGCTTCTCTGCAAGAGCAACTTGGGCCATACAAAGCCCACCGCTGGGAGCCATCGGAGGGCAGGGGCGCATCACTTAACCGCTGCATCACTGCGCCAGGAGGGGTACGAGGACTCCCGGGGATCTATGAATGTAAAGTATCGACTGACCTTCTGCATAATGAGAATTACATCTAACCTGGCTGTGTTCAACGACATTCGGCTACAGCAAACTGCCATGAAGTTCTTGAGATGACATTTGTAATGCTGTCCAAAACATCTTTCGGAAGTGATTCTGAGAAGCGCTACAAAAAATAGTGGGTGAGAGCCCTAACTCTGCCTCTTCTCAGTCCTCGAATTTCTCAGCATGAAAATTTTACTAAGCTCTCTATTTTTCACAGCAGCACTAGTCTATCTTGACCCATGATGGCGCTGATACAATCAGCATATACTGTATTCTGACTGGTACGAGACCTCACACTAAAATTTCATCGTCTACATTTTGACACCCTTTACTGCTTCCCATTTCTCTTTCCCTTCTGCGTTAACATCAAGTACAGTCTTCTTTTAGAGCGCATCTGTTTGGCACCCGTTCCTGCGTTTCGCGGCGTCGCCGTTGTCCCTCGTAGCCAGCGCACTGCCCTCTTCCTCCGGGACGGCGACCCCGGTTGCCGAAGCGCCGGCTCGGCAGCCGCGGATCACGGTGCGTGCATCCCGAGCGGAAACGCAGGGCCACGTTCACTTGACTCGCTAGCAGCGTCAGCGGCATCAGTCACTCGCTGCTGCCTCTTCGCCGCGCAACGTTCCTATGCGCCCACGCGCTGCCTCCCGATAGCTTATTTGCTCTCTCTTCGCTCCTCCTCCAATGCCACCCATGTGCGCCGGCACGAAGAAGGGGTATCTGTGAAAAATAACAAGTTGTCTGTAATTGTACATACATGTCTTACTCGAATTCTATTCCTCAATCTATCGAAAAGCTGAAACGCTGATGAGCTGCAGTCAAATTTCGCATTAGGAAGTAACGCAATCGTCGGCAATTTTTTGTTGCGTTACGTTGCTGCTGTCGGTGACCGCAGACTTTCTTTCTGTAGCGCAAACTGCTGGAGCTTATTTATAAAATAGAGTAAACTGCATTTGTAATCTCAAAAGCGCCTATCTTTCCGGGCCTTCCCTTTAGTTGTTCCTTTATATTATCTCCCTCAAGGAGTCTCTATTTGCTTAGATGTAACAATGCAGCTCTGTCAGCGCTAGAAGAGGGAACTACGCTTTCCGTAAACAAACACTGCCCGCATCCCTTGCTGCTGCAGTTGAAGCCAACACCGAAATCGTTTCGCGTGGAAACGACAGCTCCTACGGCTGACATTGCAGAGATCGTGTTTCTCCTTCTCCTAGTTCGTGTTGACAGGGGATGAAACGAATCGCTGGATTCGGCATGGCTCGGCAGTTACTGTCGCAGCAAGCACAAATCCGCATGAACATTTCGATATGATTTGCAGTTTTCTGCCCTTACGCACTAGAAAGCCATGATTTTTTCAAACCTCATTGCGCCAACCGAATAACACAAGCATGAGATTCCCGTTGCACAACATGGCGACACCTTATGGAGAGCGCGTGATGAATCTGCGAATTATACGAATCTCTCAGAAGCATCATGCGAACATTTGCGGCTACTGGCGAGCACGGTGTAGGAAATTTTATTTTGCTTGCTTTTCCTTTGAAGCTGCGAGCCTCTGGTGCCAATGCGGCCGGGTTCGTCGGGCGGTCATGTCCAGTGGAATCCTTGAATGACTCCACATTTCCTTTCCTTAAAATTTTAAAAAATGTCCAACTTCAAGGACCCCGAAATATTGGATCTAATGGGAAGAGGCAGGCAGCATATTCTGTACCCGATGAAATTACGCGCACAAAGCTAGATGTATTCAAAGGTGCAAGGACGCAAATATCTCCTAGATGTTAAGCTAACATGTCGTTTGCAGCGCTCATGGCGTTCTGCAGCCTTCCGCTAGCTTCCGAAGCGCCGTGACGTAATCCACAACCGATTGCTCGGCAGCCTGGTTTCGCCTGTAGAACAAAAACCTTGCATACAACTCCGAAGACTTTGGATGCAGGTGCTTGCGAACAGCAGTCTTGATTTCTTCGTAAGTTGCTGCTGTCGGTCTTTCTGGCTTCACCAAAGTTACAATGAGCCCGTACACTTCTTCGCCGCAGCAGCTCAAATGAACTGCTCTTCTTTCGTTATCTGGTTCGCTTCGCAGAACATTTCCAGGCGCTCGACGTGTTCGTCCCATGACGCGTTCGTGCCGAGACGATACTCGCCGATCCTGCCGACGGCCATCGACGTCACTGCTTCGTCGCCAGCTGTTGTGTATCGGTCGGTCGCCGGACTGGAACAGAACAACGTTTATCGACGCAGTGCCTTTTTTATACGCCGATAAACATGTGATCTGCCGACGGCCGCTGGCATGGCTGATAAGCGACACATGAAAAACGCAGTGTGTAAAACATGCGCCCACGCTATCAGTACACCACAGGAGAGAAACAAAGGCGTGATAAAAAGGTAAGCCGCAGGTTTAGTTGACGAGAGTGGTCTTATTCCCGGGCCAAATAGATCCCCGGATTCCGAGCGTAATTCGGAGTTTTCGCAGCGTCCACTTTGGTTTTGCCGCATAAAAGCTCCCCACCGCGAATTCCACTGAGACTGCGAGCGGCATAAAAAAAAAACGGCGAGGCGCGAGAGAAGGCCACAGAGACAGCAAAGGACACTGGGAGTGTTCGTGGCTTCCTTCGCGAAGAAGAGCAATAGCTGCGGCCTGGAATGCCGGCCCGCCACAGGAGCTCAGCCGTTCCCGTTCCGTGCCCCGCGGCTTATACTGCCTCTTAGTCTCTTTCACTACGCTGCAGCGGCTGACCCGTGGCAGCGTTCTTTTCTCTTTCTTCGTGCCATTGTCTTCAGGTGTACGGAGTTTATCACGCGCCAAGCTACCGAGGACTCTTTTTGCGCGCGGATAAAGAGTGGCGATTTGGGCTAGTTCGTTCATAAGGAATAGGCAAAACAGCGCAAATAACACGGACGGCAGAAAAAACTGACACCACAAGCCCGTGTGTCGTCACTCTTTTCTGCCGTCACGTACCTTGCACTGCTTTGCGTATTCGTCTGTCCGCGTAAAACACACCCCAGCGTTCAGTCTCATTGGTAACGAGTATCAGCACTAACATGGTTTCGTTTCACTCTATATTTCCTGAGAAAAAGAGGCTGGTAGCTTTCATTATATTTTTTTCGTCTTTTGATGGCATGTGACACGATTAAATATTTAAATGCATAATAAAATAAATATCAATAGTAATAATAAATACCATCGTAACTGAAATTTCACTACACAATACTGCTGGCCAGGCAGAGCCATCAAGTGTTTGCACGACGGCGGCACCTTTGGATGAAAGGAGTGGCCAAGATTGAATAAGTTCACAGAAATATTGTGAATAAATAGAACAACTTCACAGAAACATTCCGAATAAATAAAATTCACAGAAACATTGTGGATAAATGGCTACTGCATACATGACCACTGATTTATAGAAGTAGAATTTTACGTTATTAGGGCTACATACCAGTGGGCATAGAGGCAAACGAATGTGAAGAAGTTCTTAAATCCAAAAGAATATTAAATATCAAGCGCCCGAACTCATGCTCAATTGTGGCTTCAAGTTAACCGCATAGCTTTCAAATAGACTTGCACGAAAGCCGCTCTACTGTCCAAGCGTTGCGAAAATAGAAATAAAGTTTTGTTTCTGCAAAGCCACAGCACGAACTGATGCGCACCTGATAGGCGGGCAAGCCTCAAACTGGTAGGGAGTGTTGCCGAACCAATACCACGCATAGAAAAGGAACCAGCGAAAATAGACGCAAGGCAAGAACAAAGGAGGCACACACCACAACGCTGGACTTACAACTGATTTATTGTGATGAAGAATTGCTCATTTTAAATGAATTTCCTGCCTGCGCACCCACCCTACAGACAATACACTTCGCGCACCACATAATGACATGCCTACTATAACGATAAAAACTGCCTGCGCAGCCACCCTACAGACAATACACTTCGAGCACCACATGATGACATGCCTACTATAACGATAAAAACTTGTACTCCTTTTCAGTGATAATCACAGACGGCTCACTGACGCATTTCTGCTTATTCTTTCTGATCATGAATGACTCCAATAGCTCACGCTCACGTTTAGATTTCCCCCGCCCGATAATGCTGGCAATGTGAAAACTAGGAGAACATTTGCAGTCCTTTACATGTAAAGCTAGATTGCTGCCAGTGCCTGTGCCCAAAGTTGTGCGATGTTGCCTCAGGCGCTCATTCAAGCATGCTCCAGTTTGGCCTATGTAGATTTTCCCGCATGACAATGGGATTGAATACACCACGCCCATTGCGCATGTGGTGAACATAGTCTGGTGTTTCGTGTTGCAAACACCAGTTCTGCGCATGTCTGCAAAGGTTTGGGCGCCCAAACCAGACAGTTTTCAAGGAGCAGAAAATGCCATAGTGACACCAAACTTCTGAGCTACTTTTTTCAGACTATGTGAAGCCTTGTGGAAGTAAGGCATGACTTCCAACTTTCTTGTTGGCACTTCTACTGGCCTGGCATCCTTTGAAGATAACTTCACTTTTTTCCCCAAGGATTCCGCCACCGCCAGCAAAACCGAGGGAGGAAACCCAGAACATTGTAGCCGTTCAACCTGCTCCGCCAAACTTTGCTGCATCACATGAGGGCAACTCTTCTTTAAGGCATTCAAAAAACATAAGTTTGCAATGCTGCGCTTCACTAACTTAGAATGGGCCAAATCATACGGCAACAGTGCCTTCTTAGACCTGGGCGCATATTTCCAGCACACGTGTTGATTGGGTAAAAAAGTCAGTTCTAAATCCAGGAACCTAATGGTCTTGTCAGAAGGAATCTCATGCGTAAAAACCACGTTCTTAGAACAGGTGCTAAAAATATTTAAAATCTGGTCTGCCACAAGGGTAAACTCGTCAGTTTCGGTTAAGTTCAAAAATACTAAAAAATCGTCAACATATCTAAAAACCCTTACAACACGTGTGTCGTTTAGAGATCTTTGTAGCATCGAGTCAAATTTTGCTAAAAAAAATGTTGCACAGCACCGGCGCAACGCGTTCAGAGGGCGCTCTCATTTCTCTCCCAAATCACTTTTTTTTTGCGTAACGAGTGGCTCTGCAAGGATCCGAACGCGATCCGGAGTAGCGTGATGAAGGAGCGCTTCCATCGCGTCGCGCGGACTTTTTTCCATTAGCGCTACCTTTTTCTGCTCCGCGGCTCCGTTCCGAAAGGGAGGCGCTGACGTAAGCGAGCGTGCTGTTTGACGTACAAAAATTTAGAAAAGGACATAAAAGAGAATAAACCAATTGCGCCCTGCTCGCGCACTCCTTAGAAAAAGTAGAATGTCTTCCGACGCCATTTTGGCCATATTGAATAAACGTAGCAGCACGAAAAAACGGGGACGAAAGACACACATACGGCAGGACGAATGCTGCACTTGCAACTGATTTTTATTCAGAAGACCAAAGCTTAAGTACAGCGCTACTATCGCGTCGTGGCAATCATCCCCAATGATCCACAAACGCCATTTCATTATCAAGAAGAGATAAGGAAGCGGTGCAGACACACTGACCACCCGCCTTTCTGGTGCAATATGCCTCAATGTTCTCTCTTTCCATCCGATAGATGAATCAATACCAACTGGCCCAAACTTCGGTGCTTTTGCCATTTTAGCGGACGGTTGTTTGTGCTCTCAGCTTTTCTTCTTCTTTTTTTCTCCGCGTAAGGCAATTCCGCAGGCGACAGGAGACGACGAGCGACGAAAAATCGTGTCGGCAAATGAGCTGGAGTTGCAACACCAAAGTTGGGAAAAAGCTTTGCTTCCCCCTACGTCGACCCTTTCGTATTTTATTCCATTCGAAGTCGCGCACGTATTAATATAAAACGACGACATATTACTGTCAACGAAGTGGGAAGAAGTTTACGAATAAGTTCATGCTGGCGGATGTATTTGCTGCTTATCTCGCAAATTAAGGATTGAGGTATCATTCCTAATAAACTTCTCAGCCGTGAAAAGCATGCATTGCGCGTTTCTCTAAAATTAATGAGACTAATACTTCAAAAAAAATTGGCAGTGGCTTAGCTTCGCTATGCCAGGATATACGTAGCAGGAGGTACGTTTCCCTGGCTGAGCTTGTTCTGGTAATGCCTAACGCAAAGTGTCATACATTGGATTACTCACTGCTGTCAAGTCCTTTTGGTGCCACAGTCTGGCGCACACACTCCAAATGTGTCCGAACGAATTGTTCACAAAGTCTGCTTGAAATGTCCGGGTCGCAGATGCACTTTCGGAAACTCGAATGGTGTGATCAGTCACACGACGGGCCTTCACATCCTCTTCGGTTGGTTCCCGTTGACTGACGCCTTACATAGGCTCCATCTCGGCTGCTATGCGGCGTCTATTACACTCAGCAGTCCGGCGTCTCCGTTTGACAAGGCGTTCCTCTCTCTGTTCGGGCGTCTCAGCTGCTCTCTTCGCCTTCTGATGCTCATTCTCTGTTTGATGGGCATCCAACTGCCGGGCGACAACCTCAGGATCGGAAGAGTTATTGTTCTCCTGTCCATACCACCATTTAGCAGCGGCTGGACGCTTTTTCTGTGCATTCATATCAAGCTTTGCGATACAGCCGCCGATTACATATCCGCATTTTATACGCAATGCTGCGCATGCGACGACTCGCGGTTCGGGTGATAGAGCGGTGCGCGGCGAGGCGGGGGTGACGAACGCGGCGCAGCTGTGGAGTCTCTCTGATTAAGATAGTATCGGCGCATGCGCACAACTGCTCATCCGCGTGACGTCCCATTCACCTTCGACGGTGCAGTGGGTGCGTGGTGGCGGCGACGGCGGCGACGAAGCGCGGCGCACCCACTGCTCCTCTCCGGTTGCCATGGTAACGGCGCATGCGCACAACTGGTCTCTCGCATGTACTGCGAAATGCTCGACTGGTAGCTTAGTGCAGCTCCCGCTACAAAAGAATGAAAAGAATAGCATGTTCACGAGTGCGTTACAGGAATGTTTGACCATTAGCAGCATTCTGATTGCAAATAATTTTTTTCCAGACATAATTTGTATTTTCTTTCTCGCAAAGTCAGAGAGCTGGGGGTGAAAGCGGGCTTGCCCAGGACTGCAGTGGTATACCCTGCACGATTTTCGGAGCCTCTTCCGGGCGCCGGGCAGGCGGAGGACACTTGTGCCCATCCTTATCCCATGCTCACTTCCTTTTTCCTATCCCACCTTCCATCTTCCTCCTCTCCCCTAAACGTGTCCAGAGAGATTTCTCTCTCTAAAGGTGCCACCTGCCAACCAAGGAAGATGGCAGGTGGCGCTGCTGACGCGGACGACTGCGCTAGCCTGAGGAACGAGCTGAAAAGAGCTAACGCTCTAAATAAATGCAGAGCCGCAGCTGAATATCTGAATTATCGTTTTTACTTCTACCGGCAACTAAGCCTTAATACGGCACGCGTATACAGCCCGCATGAAAATGACGAATTCGCTAAGATGCCATCCACGGCGTGTCTTTCTGGGCACTTGTTAAAAGAGCTACTAAATCGGTGGGAACACTATAGTTTATACGCACTTTACTTTTGTTCCGATAAATTGAAAGCGCTCACAATAATTCCATACGCTTCATTTTTTTTTTATTTTATGTGCGCATGTGGCTTCAGAAGTCACCCATCGCATATGTAAAAAATAAGCCACAATATGTATGACTTTCTTTCTTTGAAAAAAACTTCGATGCTTCTGACCGTCTTTCTTTGAGAGGAGGTGGCAGAGGTAGTTCTAATGGCATTCTGTAAAGGAGAACAGTTGGTCGTGTGAAAGCCAGGTCAAGAATCCGGCAGGTGGAACTCAGCGAATACAACGACGAAGTGACGGGATTTGCACGCAGACATCCGAAGGGTCGCGCCCACTTGTTCGACAAGTAGGCGCAAAGACGCAAAGACCGCCTGCTGATGATCTTTATATGAAACATGCGGACAAAAGACGGAGTCAGCGGTAAGTTCTGCATGAAAGGAAGCGCCGACAAAACAAGCAGGTGAAATTAATTAGGCAGCAAAGCTGTCCGCGATAATAAGGCCGTGGCACTGGTTTAACCGTTAGACGTTCAGCAAGGCGGAAATTTGGACGATTTGGTAAGTAATCATGATTTCCGCTCACAGCGCAACAAGAACAGGACGCGCGGCGAAATACTTGTAGACATTCGAAAGCATGTGTTTATCCTGGTTGGCTCATGGTTTTCCTGTGCTGGGCCGTCGACACGCCTGGCAACGATAACAGTTCGACAGTTATGTTAGCTGATAAAGACGACGACGTGCAAGACACATCACGAGGGTGTGGCAGTTTAGCACGAGGCTTGAATGGCTGCGCCGATAACATAGTGCTGTCGTGCACAGGCCAGCTAAGCGTATCTGTTCGCGCCGGCGGGGGTTCAAAATGCACTGGCGGCGATAGTTACTTTATTGATTTATTTACTTTAGTTAGGCTCACAAGGCCAATTCAGTACCAGGCTTCAGCGATGAAACGGCCTTTGCAGGTTTGGTCGTTAAGTAGAGCTTTCGCTCTCAAAACACAAAGTGAACCAGAGAAGGGGAAACCGCAGTCTGCTTGCAACGTTTCGACAAGAGGAACTGTCTTCGTCTCGGCAAGTCGTATTGTCGAAACGTCAGCAAGCACCCTGTGGCTTCCTCCTCGCTTGTACACTTTGTGTTTTCAAGAGGCCCATAGACCTGCCCTCTCCCTACCAAGGTCTTGGTATACACCAGAAACTATGGAGCTAAAATATGCACAATGCTCAACCATTATGCATATGACACTTCAATCTAGCCTTTTATTACTGCACCCAGTTGCTTCATAAGCGCCTTACAAGCTTTTTTATGAAGAAACTTTGTAACGCACACAGGACACAGACGTTGAGAAGGAAATAGACCACAATGTAGTAACTTGGGCCTTTTGTTGTTTTACCCTGCGCTGAAGTCTGAGTATGCGGGCATTTTCATATTTACTCTTCATCGTAGTGCGGCCGCAGCAGCTGCAAACTGAGCCAGCGGACCTTCTCTCCGCAATACCTTAACTTTATTAGCTTAACTCAATATTTGCTTCATGTATGTCATTTAAGGCACTATTAAGGCGCCATTAGTGCAAATATTAGCCAACGTTGTAAAGCGACTATCATTACCAATACATCGAATCCTGTAAAGCTGGCTTTTTTCATGACTTTAGTGCGTTAGGAGTAGCCAATGTTTAAAAAACAAAAGAAAAACGATTAAGCGCATAGTTTTGCTAGAACATCAAGTGCCGCATTTATGTAAGTAAGGCAAGAAATAGAGCTCCGGGGTGAAAAAAAAATAAATTCTTCTTGGCCAGAACATGTCATTAAAATAAGCAGACACGTCGACTAATGCCCTCTTCAGAGCGTTAGTGTATGTGGTAGGAGCGTTCCAAGATGTTCGTATTTAGCTTCACGAATGCTAAACACCCCTTCCCGCATAGAGAGATACGATATGGTATATTTTAGATTTAAGAGGAATCGCGATTGTTTTTTAGGCAGAATCTTTCGAAGCATATGTTTAGTTCGGGATATTTAATCTTTAAAGGATGAAAATTTGGTTATCACTCGAAGCACTCTTGAGAAGTCAAATTTGCTTGACATTGCTTATGTTTTAGAGCCCTTAGGTCAAAATTTCTGGACATAATGTCGTAAATGTAGGTCCTGTGAACACACGTATCTCCTTAAAACCTTCAACGTCCCGCAATTGAACCCTTAGCGTCGTCCCATCAGGAACAAATATCGTGACTCCTAGGAAAACGTCACAAAACTTTGAGTGCTTACTAGCGTATACGCACTGAACCAGTCTCACCAGAGGACAAGACTACAGTAAAGAATTCGGGTAATGAGGAGCGGACCTTGCAAGTACTGTGGTCTCAGCTCCTGCATGGCAGCTACAATTGGCCATGTAAAGAGCTGACTTTAAACTCTCCGTCCGTGCAAAAAGTCAATCTTTTCTTCTCTTGCTGCGTTGAAACAAGGACAAACATGTCAGTTGCAAAGCAAAAATTGTAGACAAGGAATACTGTAATCCAGAGGCGCGACCTAAATTCAGGCACGAAAACAAATAGATTTGGGTAAAACACGCTGACCTTGCCAACAATGCTAAAAGTTCATTAGGAGTTCGTTCTTCATAGTTTTGTTCACTGTCGCAGTGGTTGGCCTTAATATTCACACATTTCTGTGAGTAAGGGCACAGAAAAAAATTAAACCATCTCAGAGCTTGCTTCATCAACTGCGACGTGCAAGGAAAGCAATGTGTTCGGTTTTTTGATCGCAGCAAGCTAACTTCACCGTGGTCAAGAAATAACACGATCACGTTTACATAGCAGCGTCAGCCGTCCCTCTATATCCACGTAGTGAAACTGTTGAGCATCAAGTGTAGCAATGACGTCACACTCAGTAGTTACAATTCGTGTTCTGCCAGTTTATTTTCAGCATCTTAAAATCTTGATAGCCTGTTTACACGAAAAGTACTTCATCATACACGTTTTCTCATGCGTGCTTTTTTTGCGCAGTTTTTCTCTAGTGGCCTTTAATGTTAGTTCTTGGCGGCGTAGAAAGAAGCAGCACATCTTAAAAACTCAGGCCAGCGTAGCTCGAGCGCGTCTTGAACCGCTCTTTTCTGTCTCTTTTTTTCTGTACGCAACGTGTACAATTTCGCTGGCCGTCTTCACCCTTATTATTTCCCATGCTTTGTTTCCCTCGGGAAAGCCGCTTAACTTCGCAGCCCCACCAAGCTCCACGAACAGCAGAAAATCAAGCGTTGAATAAACGTCACCACGTGTCTGGTTTAGCGCAGAAACGTCTCCAGGGAGGCACATTAAAGCCTAGCAGTCCATCGGCGCACATGTGTCAGCTTGCTTGGCAGCCTCATGTAATTATGTACTCAATAATGTTTCTGAAAGATTATGATGTCGACGCGATAATCCCCAGAACGCTCTAGCGCTGTGAGATTCATGCTTTTTAGAGGGGCCTGGCGTGCTGTTTTGTGAGGGAACACTTAGAAGAGAGCACTTTAGGAAGCGGTGCGACTAATTACCCGATGTCAGGTTAGGAGCAGCAATAGAGATTTAACTGACGACACGTTAATGGCGGTAATATGCAACTTCCTTGCGCATCAACAGCTCCCATACCTAAAATAGTCGATGTATTAGTTTCCGCCATTAATATATCTTGCTCGCATAAAAACATACAAGTCTAGTTATTTCGGACAAGCCATTAGTTCCTACATGTGTTCCTGATTTCCCCAAGTGATTTCGCGGATTTATAATCTCCGCAGAAACTGAGCTCTGGAAGTGTTGTTTTCTTTCGCATGGAGCTAGTAATGCGATTGGACCGTCTGCTTCACCGAAACGCAGCAGTGCACCATGCTTCCATTCCAAACAATCTGTCTCCGCCTCGTCTTAGAGCGCCTTCTTCGAGGCCAACGCGATTCATTTAACTTTCGATCAGGTGATCGAAGATTGCGCCAGCTCACACCACATGCAGTGCGTTCATACGCGGACATCGTGCCAGGGCAGAAGGTGAACGCGGGAACTTCCCCTTACGACAAACCAAACCACACACGCCGATTTTCCCCTATGATAGCTCTTGTTCCTGTTGTCCATAAGCTTGACCAATGTATTTTTATTTGTTCTAATATGAACCAACTAGCCCAACAGCGTACCTTAACACAAGTTTCTCTAGAATGCAACTATCTCTTAACAATATGGCCGCATGCGGCCGCCATCTGACTTCATGGAGACTGCCGGCATCCAGACCCTGATCGGCCACGACCTCCAAAGAACGTGTTTTTCAGAGATTGTTTTAATCGTGTGATTTTACTCCTTCTGCCGTTGGTTTTCCGCGACTTTGGACGTCATGTCGAACAGCTGTGCAATAAATGTCAGCCGTTGACTGCGGTACCCAAACTGGGAGTGACCAAATGCCTAGAAAGCAAAAGAATGCACCGGGAAAGGAATCGTTATTGGACTGCACTATGTGCACAGCGCGTGTTGTTGGTAGCGCCTGGCTCATCTGGATGGCGCTCACACAGGCCAGAGAGCAAACGCCACAGCATGGGGCTACGACAGTATTACCTGATGCAGAGCACGACACCGTCTGGCACGGGGAAACTTTGCAGAACAGCTAATCATTAAGTGCACCCACTTAAACTGCTGCACGAGCGTTATTAAGAAGCTACAAACACTGGAGATGATGCCGACAAGTGCTGAAACGCAGGACGAGACAAAATGTTTTCCATCGCTCGTTTAATGTTACAGTTTCTTAGCAACACCCCGTGACACAAACTTATGATTATGCGACCCTTTCAGTGGGTATCCGTCCTTAAGCTGCTTTGCAAAAGGCATAATAATATTAAAGTTTTCTATTACGTACCGTACGTGACGCACGAAGTTCGTAAGTGCGGATCCCACTTGTGGCATGTAGCTGTGTTTCTTCTTCTTTCAAAGTTTTAATCTTTAAGGTAAAAATTTAAACTGCTAATTTCCCACTGATGCGCCCACCTCATTAAAAAAATGATACTCTCCTATGTTTTTCTTGGTTTCGGTGACTGTTCGCTTCCTTCGACCGTAGGCCACGCCATAACGAGCTCCTACCTTTGTCTGATCGAAAGAGAGCCTCGGTTCTGGAAGCATTGATTTCGTAGGTAGCATAAGAGGCTTATCGCGCTGTTGACGCATTCTCCGTTAGATCACGTCACACGAGGAACTTCCGTTATTACAGGACGTTCTACGCCTGCCGCTGCGGACGGGGGTGACGCTCGTGAACATTTCCAAGGTTAGGTTGCACCTAATTCGAATACACTCCAAAGGAGAAGGTTGGACAGCAGCCGCCACAGCCCACTTGGTAGAGCATCGTACGCGACATGCGGAGGCCGTGGGCTCGGGTCCTGTACTGGCGACATGTGGTTTGGTGGTTCTTCCGCCGGCTAGCTTTTATAATTATTGACATTTCAGGCGAAAAGTAATTACACTAATAATTTTATTCCATTGGTACACACCACAAACAAACCAAACACGTTCCGATGTGTTTTCTTTGGTTTGGGCGACTGTTGGCTTCCTTCAAATTTCGTTCTTCCTGTGAGAACAAGTACTTTGAATGAAAAAAAATGCAGTACTCCCTGCAAATGTAACAATGCAATAAGTCATTAATTTCTCCCGCCGGACGAATACGGTTCGTCACCCTGTCAGAGGATTTTATGGAAGCACAACGAGCCCTGTAGTCGCGGTAATTTTATTTTGCCCAACAAGGAAAACGTTCACCGTGCAGGAAGGAATGTGAAGGGAGTTTTCCTCGCATCCGCGAGTTTTTACCGCGTGAAACTTTGATATTGGCACCTCGTAATTATTGATTGACCCCCCCACCAAGGCATAAATTATTGGATTGTGGAAGTCCTAGCGGTTCGGTTCTCATCAGCACTGCACGCTCTGCGCTATAATTAACCTATCACGAATACAGCGCTGAAGCGACTTGCGTCAGAATGTTGTAGAGAACGTTAGAGACGCGTGATAGGAACAGTTCGATCATATTTAGAGATGCTTTAACTGCTGCTGACGGTTCCTTCTTGATGGTGCTGTCACTAATGCGTCCCACTCCCATACATCGCTTCTACTGAAAGAAGGCATGAAGGCTAAGTCTAGTAAAGAGCTTGAAAAAAAAAGTTCCCCATAGCACATACAAACAGCCCCGAAAGGTAACTTACCGGCGCTGCTGTATATTTTCGTCGACCGAAGCCATGAAAAGAACTCTTCGACTTAAAACTTGTTTTCTCATCTATCTTTGCATGCTGTTTTTTTTTCGCGGTCTTTCAGAGTAGTGACTGGACTGAAGTACAAAATGTCGGAGAAAATACTCGTGTTTAAGTAGCGCAAGACGCTTTCGCCCCATTAGTCATTCACTCCAGACAAGACAATATCAAACACAGCGAGTTTCATGGTACAGGTATGTTACGGATATTCTCAGCAATTATCGGGAAATTCGAACTGTCTACGGCTAAACACGGTGCGTTGCGGAAGTGAATAGGCTTGGTGGCTATGAACTGAGAGGTTCCTTTGTCCTAGAAATATTAAAAACCTACTGTCTCTTTTACGTCCTGTTCTCATATTCGCCTCGCTTTTCAAGGGCTTGTTCACGCTTTTACCATATCTATGCGAACTCCATCGATGCGTATGCTTCGATGTGTTGCGAAATGAGCGCTGTACTTTGTCAATTCGTTTGTCTTAAATATATTCTTTCTTGGCTCCGAAGCTCACCGCAGAACAGATTCCCTTGTTATACATTCAGCAATCTGATGGACTAGATAAAAAGAAACAGGGAGAGGACCAAGAACTTCCCGGAAAAATTATTTGCGGAACCACTTTGCGCTTAATGCTCCGACAAAACCACTGTGCTTCGAAATATCAGGCCCCTTTGCGACATGACCTAGAGGTTGCATAAGTTTTTCAAGCAAACATGAGCATACGTGCGAACTGCCAAAAACGTGCAGCTAGTCTGATGCGGTATCATTTACACTGGCACATGCTGGAGGGTACTTGGCGCGATCATCCTGGGTACTCGGCTGAGTAAATTTGCGTGCTGTGAAAAAAAAAAGACACTAAGCCGTGCCCTAAGTATAAGGTACGGGGGTTATTTGGTTTTATTCTCGTTTGTTTCAGTTCTTTGCGAATCCTGATTGATATCAAGTTCGTATACGGGCTTAAGGCTGCTCCATTTTTGCTGCTTTCATGCAGCAAGCCCTATCTGTGGGCATCACAATATTTCGAGAAAGCCAGTTCCGTAATTCTCTTAGTTTCCAAGCTGAAGCGCGTTTTTTATTTATTGCATATATGCAGCAACGAAACTGCAGCTTTGTTAATCTTTTCAAAGGGAGCGAAAAAAATCAAGATCCAAGCCACCAACACCAAGGAAAGCATAAGGCTTTATAAAATGAAGAAAAACGTTCACGAATTGTTCAGTCTGAAAACAATTACTTCTGCTACTTCGGTATTAGATTTACGTTGAAAGTAGATTTATATTGAGTGGAGTGGCAGAGAAGCTCAGGGAAATATAAAAACAACTTGCCATCCTGGCTTTCGATTCGTTTTTTCCAATCGAAGAAAAGTGGTAGGGTTTTTACGTAATTAAACCGAGTAGACGTGCGAAAGAATTTGTTCATTCTTCAATTTCTATTTCTGTCTATTTCGAGGAGTACACGATGTGTTGTGCCCATGTTAATGTGTATGTTGGTGAACTGGCACGTTTTTTTCTTTCAGCTACTTGTTCAAATCTTTCAACTTCTTTTCAAGTTTTCTGTGCTATGAATTGTCTAATTTATAGTTGTCTTTTGCACAGCCGCTTTTATAAATGGTATCCTTTGCTATGACACATGTAATGCCCACCTGCTAAGATCTCAACCAGAGACTGGCAGTATTCCAAAAAAAAATAAATTATAGGGCACGCTTAAGCTCAACCTCAAGGGTGTGACGCGACAGCTTTAGTGGGTTAATACTCATAATTGCAGAATTTGTCATTCTCTTTTTAGCATTCATAAATCGCGGCGAGTCCTCATACCACCCTCTAATGCAGTGGCGCAGCGGCTAAGCGATGCACCGCTGCACTAGAAGGTGGCTGTTTATAAATCACACTCATTGCGCGACCCATACTGCTCTTCATTAATTCAACTGCCGCCTGCCTTCCATTGGCTGCCGCTGGCGCGACGCTCATCCGAACCAACTCGAGTAACTGGCGTAAGCCCGAGCTAGATCGGAGCACGGGACAAGACCAGGCAAGATTCTTGCTCGGGTTTGGTACGTCTCGAGTAGGGCTTTCGTACTAAAACCCCAGCTCAGAGCTTCATCGCCAAGCAGCTCACCCTAACTTTCATCACCGTCTGACCGGGCGCCGCACCAACAGCATAGGAATCGTTGGCTGCCTATATAATGAGAGTTTTTCACAGTGTGTGCCAGAAGTGGGCAGCCCGCGTAAACGCATCGCTGGGTGGCCACGCACGCACTGTTGGCGCCCCTCCCGACCATGCCGGAGTTGCTTGAAGCTACGCGTACCGGCTGCATCGTATCTGCATCGCGGGCTGGTGCGGTTCCTGCAGATGACAGCCCACCACGCAGTACGGCCTAGCGTAGGCTGCCGGTTTACGCCCACCGCGTTTGTGGGCGCGCTAAGCGTGCATACTGGGAAGCGAGCGTCGCATGGGCATGCAGCTCGTAACGGCCATTATGGGATAAGCGATGCGCGAGGGGCTCCTCGGAGAATCGCGAGTAACCCTCTCCCTCTAACACAAGATGACAACAACTCTACACTTTTGCGTGGTTTCGTAGTACTTTATTTGAGCGCAACGGCACCGATATTGTAGAGGCCAATTGATCCTGAACCGCAGCTTATATCACTGCACAACACCGCTTCTCTTTCAAAAGGCAAAAGAGGAGACTGGAATATTCTGCGTGTGTGCTCGTTTTTTTGTGCGTGGTGTCGATAAATACACCAGCACCGGCGATCGGCCTTGAGTTTTTCTAACGGCCCGGCGTGTTATCTTTCTAAATAATAAAAATATTGCTCCTTGACCTAGTAGAAAGAGTGTTTTGCATGCCTGAAGACCGTGCGCTTAAAGCGAAAATTTTTGTAAGATTTAATGCTATCAAAGTTTTTGTTTTGAATTCTTTTAGTAGCCAAGTATTTCGTCTGATGTTCCACGCAGGCGCTGCAGCCACCGTACGAACTCAATATGTCAGCAGCTTTCTAAAACAGGGTGCGAAAGGTACGACCAGTTAATGTTTTTTCCTTTGGATGTTGTTCGGAGGGAGCTTACAGCCGTGTACGTGCAAGGAATCGATGCCGCGCACGGGAATTCTGCGTTACTGCATGGCTGCACAACATCAGCTTTGGTGCAGATGGCCGTTAAAGGCCTCAGGCTCATGCTCGGTTGAGACGCTTTAACGAGTGCACAAAAACTACAGAGGCGCATCAAATCCGGAAACGAAACCAAAGAATATGTGACGCATTACCCGGGTCATTATTGTATTGTGCTTTCTGCAGAAGGTACGTAGCCGTCTGCTACGAAATTCATTGAAAACCGGTTGCAGACTAATCGATGCTGCAAAGAAGACCAATAAGCGCGGTTTCCTCGCTGACAGTAACTAAAAAATAAAAGGTGAAGAGCATAAGAGAAAAGAACCAAGAAAGAATAATAAACTTCCAAAAGGCACTGCAGCTAAATAGCTAATATGCCATTGAAAGGTGAGTGCCGTTTCGACGGGAAAACAACTCTCTGCCCCCAATTGATTGCGTATGCTGAGCGCATTGCGCTAGTAAGGCCTGGGCGCTATTTTTGTAGCAACGTTGCGAGTTCGGTGTCGCACATTTCCTTTATGGATTGTGCGACGTATTATCAGACGCAGCCAAGGTTCTCTCAGGCGAGGGTTGCGTCCAAATGCCGCACGCATTCGAGTGTCGTAAGCCTCGGGGTTTCTATGGACCTGTCAATATCTGCGGTTCGACCAAGATGTGGATAAAGCTTGCGCAATGACGCGCACCTTGCATTCATTCACTTGTGCCAAATACACTGGATTGATCGCCTTCGAGCTGCATCGAACTACTCGGCAACTGGAATTACTGTGCCAGCTAGTCTGATTCGGCTTCGTGCAGAGCAGTGCGATAAGAAAGTAAATGGGTTGAAAGAGTGGCGCTAGCGATTATCGCTAAACAGTGATTTGATAGTTACCACTGACTGTCGTTAGTGATAATTGCGGTAATTGCCTTCCGGTCTTGCTGGCAATGATGATGATACCTTCACGACAGCTCGATGGAATGTCTTAACACTGTGCGGACTGCAAACAAGTGGAGAAAATTATTTCTCGTGCACAAACAGACCAGTTTATTGAGACAGAAAAAGAGGCAAGTTGGAAAGCATTCACGACGAAGCGGAACAAAAGGTGAGGTCATCATTCTTAGACACGTAGCGAGGGGGCTTCGTCCTCGCTGCAAGACAAAAGGAGACGTGCTGATAGCGTGGAGATTCCTAGCAGACTGATTTTTGATTCATAAAACAGAAACGAATTGAAAAAGAGAGCACGGAGGCATTGAGAGAGAGAAAGAGAGAGCAGACCGACTAGACGTTTTGATGCTGCCGCGCCGCGCAGGTGTGAGGCATCTCAAGTTATCGACGTGCGGCGCGGATGCGTGTCCGACCCACGGCGCCTACTCTCCTCATCCTCTGAAGACATAACAGATAGTCTTCACCTGAATTTTTTACCTGATATTTTTTTTCTCGGGAAGCACAAAACTGATCGTGGCCCGAAGTGCTGGGAATCGAACCAGCACATCAGGCCACGATCAGTTTTGTGTCTCCCCAGAAAAAAAAAAATCCTTTCTTTTTCACTCCCACTTTTATCCCTTCCATCAGGGTGCAGTTCAGGTGTCCGCCGATATGTGAGACAGATACTGCTCCATTTCCTTTCCCCAAAAACCAGTTTTCAGTTGTTTTTTTTTTTCAATTTTTTCCTGAAGTGCTTCGGCTGCTTTTTTTCTTCACGGCGGAGCTCCTATAGAGACGCGCTGCTCCGCGGAATGACCGCCTCTCCAGTGGCTTCAGGCTCCCCATTTCGGAATGACCGGTGGTGCGCCAAGTTCACAGCGAATGCAATGTTCTGAGCAGCGAAACACGACTAGATAAATAAAATACGCTCTGAAGAAGGCAGAGAGATTGATAAAATAAAGATGAACAGCGCTCTATGGGAGTGGGCGGCTCTCATGAGGCCAACGCGGCCACTCATGGGCTACAGAATATGTTTGCTGTTTGTTGTCGAAAGGAAACGCTGCTAATCTCACATTCGTCGGGACAATGCTTTAGTGCCTTATATTGGAAAGAGCAGCGCCAATGTCGAGGCTGGCATCAATCGTCATGAATCGTTATGTCAATACGCGGTCCATGGACCGTCGGGTTGACATCAGCAGAAATATTTATAGAGAGGCGGATACGTGAAGACGTAACAGTCCAGATTTCTGCGTTACGCATATATGCGCGACCAAAGGAGACAAAACTCAAACCTGGATAATAGGAACGTGGCGACGTGAGGCAAGTGGAACGAAGAATGCACGCCTTGTTCCATTGAGAGACTTGGGATGACCGCGCTTCATCATTCATCTATGGCATTATTTGTGGGTTTTAACGCCCCAAGGCTGGAACGTGGTAGTAGCGGTGGTGTTTATGTGCCGGCAGGATATCCCTTATACTGATCTGTCAGCAATTTCTCCACCTGAGTCACTCGATTGAATCTCTACCACTGCCCCATAAAACTGCAAGAGTATTTTTGCCGCTGACAGCCGACGTGGTCTATGAGGAACGCCAGGGTTCTGGATAAAGTTCGATCACCTTGGGATATTTAAATAACCTGCACTGACGTCGGACAGTGCAGGGGCGTGTTTTGCGCTTCGACTCCACCGAAATACAGCCGCCGCGGCCCGGATTCGGTCCCACGACCTTGAGAAAGGCAGCCAAACGTTATAGCCACTAGAGGACTGAATATAACTTGGAAATAGGAGATAAGTGATACGTAAAGGACTGCCGGATGAAAGCAATCAGCGAATAAACAGCCGTTACGAAGGGCAAATAAAAAAGACGGGTACGAGGCATAATCCACTAAAAAGACACTTCGCAGAAGATACATACCTACACATATAAAAATTGAAGGGAAGAACGTGCCGTTACCGTCACCGCAACTCTGAGAAGATGTTGTATGACCCATCTGAGGGTTGCAGTTAGGTGCAGTGCAAGCAAGAGACCGTTTCTTTTAGATTTTTTTTGTTGCAAATTTTGAGCAAGGGCGAAGGGGAAGGAAGTTTTCCGGTATATGCCATGTCTTCCGCAGTTGTGGCGTTGAGAATCGCGTTTTTGTCTATATTTTATAAGTTTACATAGTCACGGGTAAATATTACCACTTCAACTTGCTGTAGCTGCGTTTTTCTTTTTTTGAAGATGAACATAAAGAATTCAACTAAAAGTGACAGCTATCGAAGACAGCCGGTTCCAGGGGCCAGCCCAAGCAATACACGAAATGAGCATACAGAGTAAACACTGAAAATGTTCAAGCAACGTTTGTGCACCAGCACAAAAAAAAAGTTATCGTTCTGACTTCTATCTCGCGTCTGTGGTGCATACACAAAGCACATGCACAGTACATTTCGGGAACAACGGTGCACAAAGCGAGTGCTCCGAATATTTGTACGCTGTAAACGGGAGTTCGATCGCAATGCACACACATAAGAACGCATACCGACACAACGTGCGACGCAACCTTGTTGCCTCTAAACAGGTTTCAATAGCGAGAAAAACAGCTAATGGTGAAAATCGATGCTACGAACGCTGCCTACGAACTTGCGAGCTTAAACACAGATGCAAGCTAAGGTGCACGTTGAGAGCGCAGGAAGTTATGTGTAGAGAGTGCGATCACTTTACGGAGAAGTTTTATTGGGTCACTGAGTGCAAAGATTCGCAACGCATGCATTTGAGTCGCCCATTCTCGTGGCACAGAGTACGACAGAAAAAAAGCTGCAGGCTTTCGACTATTCCCAATCGCTTTGAGAACGCCATCTCATATATTCTGCTACAACAGGCCGGTCTGATCTCGAAATTTCTCCTACCTGCCCATTTAAAAATAGATGTGTTATATGCAGCGCGAGTATCCATAAAAAATTCCTCACAGAGCCTGCAAACAGGCTCTCATAGCGGCTTCAAAGTAGGTGAAGCTGTGTTCAGTCTTTTTTAGCGTTATTGCAAGCATTTCATCCATGCAGTGTGGCTTTTGAGTTGTGGCTGCTGGGAACGAAGAGCACCCAGAGAATGCCATAGTTTACCCGCACTCGCTTCAGTACTCATGCGGCATAGTTCAAATGGTAAAAAAAAAAGGGATGCGTTTCGCACCGGTGTAAAGACACGATACGGTGCATTTTAACGACCCATCTGTGCGGGAAAACACCCATGCAATAGCTGCACGTTGGCCGCTTTGAATACAGATTGGCCCCTGGCGCAGGTGGGGGTCTGAGCATGCAAATGAACGAGCAGGTGTTCCCACAGTATCGTTCCGCTGAGGCGTGACTCGAGCGCGTTCGCAAACCATTCGTCTTGGTAACAAGTCCCGGCCCCGGTTACCTCTCAGTAGGCGTGCAGCTGCAGACTACGATTCCCCGAGCCAATTTTAGCGCATTAAGCTGCGCCACCCGTGGAGTGCGCTAGACGCATGTCAGACATGGACGCGCTTGAATGCGCGGCTGCATCCCGCAGTGCGACGCTATCTGTTCTCCATCTAGCGTAAACCGTGCAGCTCTGTGGGAGTTAAACCTCCATATCACTTAATGATGCTCCAAATGCGCAAAGTTTTTTTCTAGCTGTATACAAGGGAGGTTTTACAGCGTTCACGGCAAAATATAAAAGTCGTCGTCGTCTTCCTATTCAACAGCATTATTAGTATTGGTACATTTATACGAGCAGGAGTGTTATTGGTCGTGACCGTACGAGTAGTATCAGTAGAGTAGTAGTTATGATCGCATGTAGGTTGCAGTCTCAAGTCTAAAACAAAGACGTCGCCCGCAGGAGCAGTAGCGGCAGTGGTACTATACTAGTAACCGCTGCAGTGGTGTTATCAGCAGTGGCAGTAGCAGAAAGTACTAGCAGTTAGAGCAGTACGATGTAGCAGCTAAAACCTCAGTACCATCACTCCTGGTCACGTGGACACTTTCTTGCCATTAAATGTGCCGCTCAATGACTGCTGGTCTGAAGTAAACCTTATTCAGGGTCGATGACGGCAGTTTCCGCGTACTTTAATCCAATCAAACCAATTGATTTCCCGCCTCGCTGATACCAATGCAGAACTGAGCGGAAAGTCCTATTGTTTCGCAACGCTGACGATCATGAGCTCCCAGCGCAAGCGGGGGGGGGGGGGGGGGGGGGGGGGGTCAGTAACTAGCCGTTTTAATTAACAAACTGTTTTGTTGATTCAGCTTCTATTCAGCTGACAACAAGCGTCGTTTTCGCTACGGCGCACTACGCTGCTAGCGGCTCAATTCAGCAGTGAGCGGTCATGAGAATTCAGCGCTTACAATTCAGAGACTGCAAAGACTGGTTACCTTCGGAGAGAGAAAGCATCACTCTGAGCGTGGTGAAGATGCCAGGAAGACCAGCACAGGCGGCTGCGTGGGCGAAAGTTCTCTTTTGTCTCACGGCAAAGGCGTGACTCGTAATTGCTCCACGCTGTACAACAGACAATGCGCTGCCGTTGCACGATTTCGGGCCTATACAAAACGCGACAATTAAGGAACCAACAACAGCGTTAAAGAGTGCAACAGGCTACAGCCTCCGGCGAAGCCCCTGCAGTGCTGGCCTGCCACCTTTCGCAGACCCGTTCGCGCGTGGCCAATTGTTTTCAGCCCAACTGGCTGTTCGCGCCGGTGCGGCAGCAGCTTGGCACACATGGGAGCCTTAATTAAGGCGCTTGATCAGCTTGGGCCATCGAAGAGTTCTCTGCATTGACAGAAAGCATGTGATGCTCGCTCCCTCTCTCTCTCTCTCCCTCCCTCACTCAATCACTCAATCTCAATCACTCTCTCACTCACTCAACTCTCGCTCGCTCACTCACTCACTCACTCTCAATCACTCACTCACTCACTCACTAACTCACTCACTACCTAACGCACTCACTCACTCACTCACTCACTAGCTCACTCACTACCTAACTCACTCTCTCACGTCTATGCCTTTTCCAGTTTTTGTTGTCTTTCTTTCCTAAAGACAGTGTAGTAACCGGCACAATTCCTGGTTACTGCCAGAAAAGTACGCGCCAATCGGTATCGCCGGCAATAACAGGCATAACCCTTATATAATTCGTTTCAAGGATCTGAACAGCATTCGACTCAGCCTGAGTTATTGACGGCCGCATTGGTACTACAGATGTTTAGTGCGAAACAAGCATAATAGCCCGTCCCGGCTTTACCAAGAGCCAACAGTGACGAGCGCGAGGCTTGGAGGGCACAAAATGTTGTTTTTTTTTTACGCGAGCGTCACTTCTTAGGCTAAATACAAGTTAAACTTGTAGGCTTTGTTTTGCACTGAAAAGATGTCGCCTCCCATATTACATGCGAGCTCATACGTTATACCCGATCTTTCCAGTATTATTAACCGCGTGTTTACACGACGCATTCAGGGAGCTGCACCACAAAGACCTGGGGATGAAAGTTAATAGACAATACCTTAGTAACCTGTGACTCGCTGATGGCACTACATTGCTAAGTAGCTTAGGGGACGAATTGCAAAGCACGGTCGACGACCTAAACAGGCAAATCAGAACGGTGGGTCTAAAAATTTGGACGAAGAAAACAAGAATATTTCCCAACATTCTCGGGCAAGAACAGCAGTTTACGATAGGCAGTGGAGCTTTGAAAGTGGTAAGGGAATACATCTACTTAGGGCAGGCAGTGACCAGATACCAGGATAACAAGAGTCAAATAAGTAGAGCAAGGATGGGGTGAAGTGCTTTTGGCAGGTACTCTCAGGTCGTGAATGGAAATGTACGAGTAATCCTCAAGAGAAAGGTATAAATAACAGCTGTATCTTACCGGTACTCAATTGTGCGGCAGCAACATAGAGGGTAATGAAGAGGGTTGAACTTAAACTGAGAATACTGCATCGAGCTATAGAAAGAAAAATTACCGGTGCAACGTTAAGCGACAGGAAGAGAGCATAGCAGGTCAGGGAACAAAAGCGAGTTAATGACATCCTAGCCGAAATCACGAGGAAGAAATGGGCTCGGGCAGAGCATGTAATATAAGGGAATTATAACCAATTTCTCTAAAGGGATCAGATAATAAGAGGAGGCTAGCGTAGCAGGAGGCGTCAGAGAGAAATGCACGGAAGAGGTTAGAAACTTGGCGCGGATAAGGCAGCCGTAGCTGGCACAGGGCACAGTTACGTAGAGAGTTATAGTAAAAGCACCTGTCCTGAATTGAGCCTAGTTAGGAGGCTGACTGATGATGATGATGATGGTGATGATCACGACGATGACATGCCAATCCATGGCGTCCTGTCGGTAAGAAATGCGGCTCAGTAACGTTTATGAAACTGCCCTGTGCCATGCTATGCGTTTTGAAAACGTCGTTCCTTGGGTTTGACTGCCGGCGTCGGTAGCGCAGCACATGAGCTTTCAAACGTGCTTGCTTATACTTAAAAATAAAATCATAGTCTCGGCGACCTAAAGTTTATGACAACACGGTGATCAGATTTTTTTCGGGGGAATTTCCCACTAGCCACAAATTTTACAAGGGCTGCGCAAAACAAACCACTTTATATACGCCACAGATCTAACGTTGCGCAATTTTACAAGTCATTGATCTTTTTTATAGCAGACTGTTAGCTGCTGAACTTCAGTTATAGCATGTCTACTTTGGAGCACTTTAAAGTGTTTCTTTTTTTTTCTTTTCAGGAAACGCTTCAATATGCTCGCATTGCTTCGGTAAATACGAAAATTTGCTTTATCACTTTCCTCTTGTTTAATGTATGATAGCCATACTGAGTTCTCGTTTTGCTTGTTTGCATCCCAATAGTTTTGTTTATGGTTTATGGGGGTCCCAAAGCGACTCAGGCTATGAGGGACGCCGTAGTGAAGGACTCCGGGAATTTCGACCACCTGGAGTTCTTTAACGTGCACTGACATCGCACAGTACACGGGCTTCTAGAATTTCGCCTCCATCGAAATTCGACCGCCACGGCCGGGATCGAACCCGCGTCTTTCGGGCCAGCAGCCGAGCGCCATAACCACTGAGCCACAGCGGCGGCTCCCAATAGTTTTAAGACTATCTGTCTATCTTATGGGGGTTAGTCCCAAAAGCAACTCAGGCTATGAGGGACGCCGTAGTGAAGGGCTCTGGAAATTTCGACCACATGGGGTTCTTTAACGTGCACTGACATCGCACAGTACACGGGCCTCTGGAATTTCGCCTCCATCGAAATTCGACCGCCACGGCCGGGATCGAACCCGCGTCTTTCGGGCCAGCAGCCGAGCGCCATAACCACTGAGCCACAGCGGCGGCTCCAATAGTTTTAAGACTATCTGTCTATCTATGGGGGTTTAGTCCCAAAGCAACTCCGGCTAATGAGGGACGCCGTAGTGAAGGGCTCTGGAAATTTCGACCACATGGGGTTCTTTAACGTGCACTGACATCGCACAGTACACGGGCCTCTGGAATTTCGCCTCCATCGAAATTCGACCGCCGCGGCCGGGCGTTTTAAGACTGTGTATATTATATCCTGTACTTTTTGATATCCCTTTGCTAGCTAAGGAGCTTGCGAAGTGTTGCACCTCCAGCTACATCTGCACCACGTCCGCTGGCTGCGAGGCTGCTCCTCTGTCTTCACGCGTAGGCTCCGTGCATGTCTCGCATCGGCTGCCAACAACGACTGCGAACGAGACCATAGCTGCGGCACGCATCGGGACTGGTACAGAAGGTGACAAATCACAACATGCGGCTGCAGTCCTCGCCGTATGTCAATCGGGCACGCACAAAGCTTTGCTATTTCTGCTATTTTGGCTAGGTTCGATATGCTCCCTGCACTGGAGACGTTGCTTCGCCTGCAGGCTTCTCGAAAGCGCATGTATTTTGCCGCGATGCGGCAAAAATTTGTTGGCCCACAGCACCGACGGTAACAGCGGTGTCAAAATTCTAAAGATAGGAATGTTACTTACGGCGGGCTACATTCCTCGCAATAATTATGGAGCCTAAGAGTAATAGTTAAAAAGTTAACTATTCAATATTAATTGACCAGTCTGCTACACCGCTGAGAATGCTATGGCGAAAAAAGCGCTTTTCTAACTCAAAAACCCATTTTTAAAAATGGCGTAAAATCTTAGGTGAAACACCCTGTATGAGGTTCCAACTCATGCGGCCATTTTTACATCCGTAAGACGGTAGGCTGCATCAACGATCGGCTACGCGAGGGCGCCAAAGGTATAAAGAAGAAGTCACGCAGAAACCCTCTATTTTTTTTTTAATTGGTTTTTTGGGGGGAAAGGAAATGGCGCAGTATCTGTCTCATATATCGTTGGACACCTGAACCGCGCCGTAAGGGAAGGGATAAAGGAGGGAGTGAAAGAAGAAAGGAAGAAGAGGTGCCGTAGTGGAGGGCTCCGGAATAATTTCGACCACCTGGGGATCTTTAACGTGCACTGACATCGCACAGCACACGGGCGCCTTAGCGTTTCTCCTCCATAAAAACGCAGCCGCCGCGGTCAGGTTCGAACCCGGGAACTCCGGATCAGTAGTCGAGCGCCCTAACCACTGAGCCACCGCTATCCATTCACTGTGAGGGAGAGCGAAAATTGTGAAGAGTTTTTGCGTCGGGCCCTTGTCGTCACCAAATATAAAGACGTGACTTTGAGGCTTTTTTCCAAGGCTTACCATAAACACAAAACTAATGCCACATGCATCAACAGCCCATCAATTGCTTTCTTTCCACAAGATTATAGATTTCTTAATCAGTGACGGTGAATAATTTTTCCCGGTTGTGTGGTTGTGCGGTTTTTCTTATTTTTGCTCGCCATATTTTCTTAAGATGCTGCATCACACGTTGCAGTAAATCATTTCGTTCGTATTCAGCGCAAGCACGTCTCTCGTTTCGTTTGTCCGCCTTAAGCGTTGTTACATCATCGCCGTTAATATGTGCGAACCGTGCCTCGCCAGCCCTCTCATAAAGGCTTTTTGGCTGGTGGCCCTTCTAGTGCTTCCGCGCTAAAACACATCTACGGGGATGACACTCGCCGATCACAGGAGTAACCGACATGGACGTTTACATAGGCTCCTTGTACAAACGCACCACGCAAGCTGCGCCCGGATCGGCTGAGAGAGAGAAAAGGATTTTTACCGCCAGCAATGCGAAATATGCGCAAACGAGGGGCATCTTCCGCCTCCCCTTTCTCCAGAGCGTTGCGCGGAGATCTAAGGGCGGTGCACCAACACAAAAGTGCAAGAAAAACGCGGAAGTTTCCTAAGCTGGGCAGGAATAAATAATGTCACCATTAACCTCGACGATATTTTTTCGTGCGCACCGATATGAGCGCGGGTGCAAGTGAGAGAGCTGCGCAGCGGGAAACCTCGGAAAACATGATACCGCTGCTTCCAATCGATTTCTATTTTTATTCACCCCTTGGAGATACTGACGCAGATGAGGAACCGATGGCCGCTCTACTCCGGTTTATTTGGCTTCCATGTGTGCTTCAGCGGCCACAGTTCTCTGGATTTTCCTGTGCGCTCAATCTCTGCTTGCTGAGTTGTAATATTTCATGCTGAAGCAGCGTCGTTCACCTAAACCTCACTCGCGTCTGGTATTTTATTTACGCGTACTCTGCAGGTAAAGAGTGAACATTGCAGGTCGTGTAGCGTGTACGCAGTGGCGGGATGTGCTGTGCCGGAAATGTTCGCGATCCAAGTCCATATAATAAATGCAACGTCGCCATTACCGACCGGTAATTGCATCGTGCAAGAAGAACAACACGTAGAGTTGGCAGAAGCAACCTGCACTTGCACCACTGCGCTCTTGCACCACAAAAGTGACCAGGTTTTTGTGAGGAGCAACGGCGCAGGAAAGGAATAAACTTTCCGGTTCGAATCCCAGTCGCGGCATAGTTTATTTATGCTTTGGCTAGGTTGCACCGACGCCGGGGACACGGCTCAGACGGGCGCTTAAAAGCTTTCTAAAGCTTGGCTGACGATCAAGAGGAGTGTAGCCTGCATTAAAAGCGTGTTCGCACAGCATCTAATCACTGAAAGTGCTAAATAAAATAAATGAAAACAGAAAGTGGGCCTTTTACTTTAACTTAGAAAATTAATCAACAAGTCATGCGGCCTAGAAAGAACGCGTGCCGTGTGTGACATTTTCTGCCGCACAAGCGGGGTCTTTTCCTCGGGCAGACGAGAAAAAGCTATTTGTATTTTCATGAAAGCCGCAAATGTGAATGCTATCAATACTGTTGGTCAAGAGCGAAAAGATAGAAGTAGATAGAAGAAGCTGGTGTTGTATATTGTACTCAAAACACATTTCTTTCATAGTAAATTTAAAATAAAAAATACAAAAACTCGTGACCTTCGTGCAATAGAAACGTTTGTGGTACTAAGAGTCTCCACAAACTGTGGCAAAGAACCAGGGAATTTCACATTCCATTTTACTTTAATCAGATTCCTGCAGATCCGAAAGTATCATCCATTGCAAATGCCAAACGTAAAGTGTATGAATGGTTTTCGACGAAAATGCAGTAAACAGATTCAATCATTTCACCGCTTTTGTTTTGGCTTGAAACCGGGCTTTTTTGTTGTCATTTCGAGGGTTGGAATAATGATGTCCAAAATGCTGGTTGTTATTCTGTCTTTCTAAGCTGCATATGTGTGTGTTGCTTATGTAGCAGGCGTGTTATTTATGGCATATGCTCCTACGTTCAATTCAGGATTTCTATCCTTGTCTGGTATGCTATGGCATCCATGTTAGACTTCATATATATATATATATATATATATATATATATATATATATATATATATATATATATATATATATATATATATATATATATATATATATAATTTTGCTCCTTTGATATGTCTGCGCCGAGTTAATGTGCATGCTACTAATATGTTTAGCAGCAGAGGATCTGTGCTTCATATTAAGTATGTACTTAGAAGATGTATTTTTCTCATTTTGTTTGTTTGTTGGGTTTGTTTAAGTGAAAAAAAACAGACTGTCGCCGGACATTCAACTGAATTTATTAAGGTTCCACCACAGGCGACAGTCTGTGTGCGTCTTCCTCTGGTCTTGCGTCTTTTCTGGCTGTTTTTTTTTCACGTGAACATGTACCAACTCACCCAACAATTCACACTTTTGGGTTTGCTTGTTTGTCTGTTTATTTGTTTGTTTGTTTTCGGCAGTTAGTGCTAAGGGTGCTTTGGTTTGAATTGTTCCAATGAATCAGTGTTTTAAGGTGTTTCGGAAAGACGGAGTTCTGTGCTGTATTTATGTATATGTACTTTGTTTACACAGATGGACTGCCCTTTCCGCATACAAGCTGCATACTTAAGCGGATGGGTACAGACATGTGATGTACTCTTTGATGAAATAATAAATTACAATCACAAATTTCACATTATTTGCAGGTCTCGCATTTATTGACGGTGTCTGTTTTTCTACTCGCAGAAGTCTCTCAGTCCCGATGGAATAGAAGACGAGGGTGTAGGACGCTTATCGAAAGCGTTATTGTTTGTTTTTGCGCTGAGGAACACGACAGAAAAGATGCTATGAGCATTGCTCGGATTGTTTTCATTTCCTGTGGCACGTATCCCGCTATGGCGAAGAGTGAAGTTGTGACTGGTTATGTTCGTCGTTAGAAATCAGGCCTGGCTGAGTTGGTGCGTCTCGTTCTGAGTAAATATCTGATCGGCAGATGGCGATACTGGGCAGGAGAAATATCGAGTCAAAAAATACACGCAGTGAGCAGCTAGACGATAATGGTCTCATTTCCTTTTACTTCTTGTTGAAAACAGACTCCTTTTGTCCAGAGTAGTCAACCACATCTACAACTTGCAAGGAGGTTTATTTCAAGTTCACAGCCAGCTACCTTAATCGATATACGTAGTCAATGTTTTGTCATGGCGATATCTGCATTGCGCATTATGAGCGTGTTGTCCTCTTAAAGAGCGGGATGTTCTAGTGTACAGCGAGCAAAAGAAAAACAAAGAGAAGAGAAGGTTCAGACTTAGAAGTGTTAATGTAATAAAAGACGCGTTTCATTCAATCGCAGAAGCCGATTTGCGTACCAACGCTGTCAAGGCCGCTCGCCTTGAAGGGAATGTGCTTAACAAGCCGTGTGCTTAAGATAACATGTGTTTAACACGTTGTCGAGGACACTGCGGTTTCGCACACTGGCAGCTAAATTCAGCGCTTCCAAGAAGAGAAGTGGCTGGTAGTCTCTGTCCCAAAATAGGAGCGTCGATCTGCACTGGGGAATAAAACAGCGGCTGCAACTCAATGCACAACACCGCGATAGACCTTGTCAACGGAGAATTGCGTAACATCAAAACCACCCCGAAAAGATCGCTCTAGCACAAACTAGAGAAGAATTCGATCAGAAACCTTAAGTTTGTAACCCTTTCGCACATTTGTGAAATGTGCTACAATAACAAAGGGTCGGGCGTGTCGTCATATAGGCAAGCGTTCACACCAGGATTCGGAAATTTGGTCGCTGGATAATGTTTGACTGCGTTTATGCGGGTTGAAGAGCGCCAACTAAAATGAAGCAGATTAATGCGCAAAGTACCAAAAACCCAGCAAGAACTTTCTTTCCAGGGGTTGCGCAAGTTTGGTACGACAGATGAAACGACAAGGCCCTTTAAACGACATGGCCCCCAAGCATGCTGCAGCTGACGCATCTGCAGAGTGGAGAAATCCTGCAAACAATGGAAAAGCATTGCCTCCTACCTCCTTTTTTTCTTCGCCCCGAAGCAAAGAAAAACCCGTTTGGTAGCAACAATACACTGACTGCATAAGGCGATCATCTCGCATTGTAAACTGGTGACGATCGGTATTTCAAATTCCTTCATTTCGGGATGTTTTCTTCCCGCTTTCTGTTGTTTCGCCCAGCAATTTGGCCGCCTGTTTGTAACTTTGCATATCTGCGGCTCTTCCTTTTTTTTTAGCTATTGTGTTACTGGAAGAAATTGCTCCTTTTGAGCAGCACTGCTACAGCCTGCATCCTGCTCTAGAGTTTTTATCGTTGTTTTGCATTGTCACGCCATGTACAGTATTGCCCACCCCACCCCCCCTGCTTGGGCCAATTTTGGCGTGCAGTATCAAGAAATAAATAAAAATAAGCAAGTAGTTCAAAAGACGCCTGAAAACTGCAGTTGACGAAGGGAGAGCAAAACACGCTATATATATGATGGAATAGCGGCCCTAGCCTAATCATTGACCGCAGGACTGAAAGAGAAACCGTCGAAACAAATATTTCCAGAAGGAAAGGAGACGCCATTTGCCGAGCCTATCGCGCAGTTCCAAGGCAGACAAACATTTTACTTTTTTTGGTCAAAGAGCAGAATCCGCCTGTGGTGGTGGTTTCGGTATAGGCATATTTTGTTGCGGTGGCAACATGATTTACAGCTCACGTG
The DNA here is from genome assembly GCF_052857255.1 of Amblyomma americanum. NCBI lineage: Eukaryota > Metazoa > Arthropoda > Arachnida > Ixodida > Ixodidae > Amblyomma > Amblyomma americanum. The sequence continues at coordinate 4,792,640 of NC_135503.1, read as the reverse complement.
AGTACGACGGGCACGTGTCCTTGGTTGTCCTCTTTTAGACGGCTTTTCAAACTGGCAAGTTCGAGGAAAATGGGCCCCGAGTATTCAGTCCATTCCTTTGCTAATTTCGTTGAGTTGGCAGTGCGAGCCACGTTCCCCCAAAACGGCAGCGGTGTGTGATGCCTCCAGAAGCGCTGCCCTCCATCCACTTCCGCTCTCCAGCCAACAGCGTGGGCCATGTGAGGGCGATGCCTGCACGAAATGAGTGAAAAGGGGAGTAGGCTGTCCTACTCCCTTGTCAATAGAGGAGGGTGCGCTAGAGGACAGCTTGCTCTCCCCATATAGGCGTACTCGTGTTTAGAGCGTAGGCATCAGCGAAGGAGCGCGAGGAGCCCATCATCGACCCACCCATCTGCACTCTTCACCCACTTTCACCTTCCAGACAGCCTTCATCCACCATACACCCTACAGATGCCTCCACCACCAGAAGCCCATGCAGCAGCACAACAATAAAGCGGCTGCGAAATGAAATACAGAGACGCAATAGGAATGTCTTCGTTGAAAATGTGGAACTTTAATGTAAAAACAATAATACTGGCACAGATTTGGTCAATCCCATCGTATGATCCCTCGCCAGTTGCTCTTTTTTTTTACCTTAGCCTTCTCTTACTCGGCCGTAATGCTGGAATGAAATTTCAATGCGGAAGTCAGCAGGCAAAAAAGAGCTAAATTAAACAAAAAGACAAAACGCATCCACAATACTTGACGGGCTTTGCCTACCAACTCTATTATTTTGATAATCACCACGAAACATTGATCCTTGTGACCATCAATCAGCGAAATGGCACAGCGTACAGTATTCATATACACTTCAGTCACATATTTAAATGAAAATCGAAAATTCGTTTTGAGAAGAGGGAATGGCGCAGTAATTGTCTAGCATATGTCGACGGACCCAGGAACCACGCCGAAAGGAAAGGGAGGAAGGTGCGAGTGAAAGAAAGAAAGAAAGAAAGAAAGAAAGAAAGAAAGAAAGAAAGAAAGAAAGAAAGAAAGAAAGAAAGAAAGAAAGAAAGAAAGAAAGAAAGAAAGAAAGAAAGAAAGAAAGAAAGAAAGAAAGAAAGAAAGAAAGAAAGAAAGAAAGAAAGAAAGAGAGTGGCACTGGGAGGAAGGTGCCAGTGAAAGAAGAAATAGAGAAAGAAGAATGGAAGAAAGAGATGCCGTATTGGCGGTCTCCGAATAAAATTTCGGCCACCTGCGGATCTTTAACGTGCCCTGAAATCGCACAGCACACGGGCGCCTTTGGCGTTTCGCCTCCATCGAAACGTGGCCGCCACGGTCGGGTTCGAACCCGAGTACTCCGGCTCAGTAGACGAGCGCTCTAACCACCCACTGAGCCATCGCGGGTCTCCCTGGCAGCGCTGCAACACGCAGTCGCGTTCCACTCGTAAACGCGAAGCTTAAGCATCCTCCAATTTTTTTAACTTTATCTCTGAACCCTCAAGATCAGTGACGTCACAAGATTCTTGGTTGGGTTTGGCCCCGTGATGTAGTGCTTTCGCAATAAAAAGGAAACCCGCCTTCAACCAGCGGGATTCATAAACCTGCACTCTTGGCTGCTGTGGTGCAGCAAAAATACACTGCCACATTTGCAAAGCAAGTTAACCAATCAAAGGCGAAGAAACAAGGTTGAATCAAACATGTTTTATTGTAGTACGTTTCTATGAGCAAAAATGTTGTTCAGGTGCTATGTTGCATGTTTTTAATGAAATAGAGATCTCGGAGCCCCGTGCACGGTACAGGTTAAACTTATTACCCGACACTGGAATTTTCCTGGACAAAATGTAGGCGATAAAATTTTCATGCAACAACTAGTCAGCTTCCATTCAAAGCTATGCACCAGGATAGAAAAAGGCTAAAGTTTCAAGTATAAAAGCAGTCACTGCATTTTGCAAACGAAACTGGACGTATTTGCATGCAGTTGCGTACATCACAGAAACTTCGCAGCCTTATTATAATAAGTTTACAACGTACGAGGAAAACCTGGATGAGACACGTGACACCAAGGCGTAATTTCCCCAGCGAAAGGCATCCAGCACGACAGCACGTTGCATTTCAAAAGACGGGCACTTGGCTCGAGATCTTTCATATTTGAATCAAACCAGGCTTAAAAATACTAAAGTCGCAAATCACAGCACACTGATTTGAGTTGTGAACACTACCATAATAACCGGAAATTATTTATACGTAACACAGGGCCTTACTGTCGAAAATAATTCCTGGTGAGAACAGCAAGAATTTCGCGGTATCTCGCTTTCACTGTTTAGCCGTTCGGTCTTTAGAGAGGCAACGTACAGGACCTGGATACAGGTAAGATGGGTGAGTAAAAAATTATTCTCAGCCGGTCCGAAGCTTCTACAAACCGCGAGAAAAGAAAATCAGTACCCCGGCTTTAGCTGTGGACCGCGAGCGAGGGTAACAAATCAGGACCCCAGGTGGACTGGGGTTCGTGATCCCTTGAAACCAGCGCTGGGATTCCAAGAAGACTGATAGCGTAGCTTCGTGCCCTGCGTTGGTGCACTGGGATGGAAATCGCTGCTTGTCTCGTATTCTTTGACATGAAAAAGTAAAAAGTAAAAGAAAACACAATACAACAAGAAGGTTTTTTGGAATGAACGCGCTGGCTTAGTCGTTATTGCCTTGCCGCCAGATGGCACACCCCTACCCTTCAACGACGCAGGCTGCCGTGGTGCGGTCGGAATGGCCGCTGGAACATGGGCTGCCGACAGCATGCTTCCAAAACAAAGGCGCGCGTACACAGCAAGCACTCAGGGTCGGAGACAATGATTGAAGAGAGCCAAACGAGGCCAGGCAGTTAGGCGCTAGGCGGAGGGTTGGCGCGAGAGAGGGAGATCCACCGGCCATCTCTCCGAACAAGAACTGCAAGAAATCGTTCATGAAAGTACGCAATATAGAGTAAAGGACATTCGTGAAGAAGAGACAGCGCCTGGAAGACAGAAGAAAGTGCACGAGACTCGTACAAGGAGAAAAACGGTACGCAGAGCGTAGTTTTATGCGCTCTTTCTTTTCTCTCGCCGACATTGTGAAGCTGTCGGCCGGAAATATAACGCCCATATTGGCGAGGAGCGTGGACGTCGTGTTCCGCGTCAGCGTCCGTCGATCAAACTCTCCTCCGGACAAGAACAAGAGGCGCGCTCTGGGCTGCGCGTCGACAAGCGGCAGGAGCTCTGAGGGCACCCACCTGCAGGAATCTTTATCTGCCGCGGGCACATTTGTTGTTCCACGTCGCCTTATCTCCTTTCCATTGCACTTTCCGGGCAACTTGACGTCGCTGTGCACATTTCTAAACCGAAGAAGGCGAGAACACTGCCGCGTATACGTGCCTGCATGGCAAGGCTCACTCGGTTGTCACAGAGCGTAAAGATGGCGCTTTCGCTCACCGAAAGATTTTTATTCAAACACCACTCTGTTAAACACGGTTTGCCGCGGTGATGCACTTCATGAAGCCAGGCTCTGATGGTCAGTATTTTGTCGCGGTCGCCGTGCTGAGTCATTGGAAAGCTGTCAGGCTGCGTAATTTCTACACGGAAACATTTTAACAACATGAAGCTAGGCTAAGAAGTCAATATTTCCTGAGCTATCTTACACTCTGCCCCCGCTGAGTGTAAGATAGCTCCTTCTAGATGGATCTGAGTGCACCTGTAAAAGCCCAAGGGGACCCAACAGTTACGTAGATTCATTTACGCTGTAGAAACAGATCGCCTGGAGTGGTTTAGGTGGCAGCTCAGATACTTTGCAAGTATTAATTTCCTCTCGAAAGGAGGGAAAATTTTAGATAGTACAAACGCCGAATTTTTATAATATGAAAAGCATTCTTTAGGCTTTCTGCAAGTATAAGGAGGCGTCCAGGTGAGCATCAGAGGCAAGCACTGCGCACGAGACACTTTGTTTTGATTTTAATACGCTGAGGCGGTATTTATTGACTTGCAGAACATACCGCAGGCCGCATCAGGAATGCGCAGAAAATAGGGTTATTAAAATACATATCCGGGTTATCGCGACGTTCCTGCCTACGCACATGTGACCGGCGTGGCAGGTGGAACATTCGGCTGCTGTAAGCATAGTGGAACACGTGCGAATGCATGGGTAGATAAAAGACGCTATTTTAGCGTTTTTCCCACTTGTGACGTATTCCTGAGACAGGGCCAACCAAATCAAATCCGAGCCGCGTCAAGCCAAATCTATTCCATCGCTCTATCTAGCAAGGCGACATCCAGAGCATCCTCAAGTCAAATTTTTATGTATATGATAAGCCAGTATTATACATAATTGGCAGAGTTTATTCTTGCAAGTTTGAGCAGAATGAGTTCTCATAGCTAAATCCTATAGAAGGCAAATACCTTTATGCTACGTCAAAAGCTTCCTGAGTATTTCGATTTCCCTGTGTTTTTCAACATCCAACGTTTTGCCCTTAATTAATTTCATATATTCAATTACATTTTCAGCAATTTCCTTCACTGCTGCAGAAGAGTGAGAGAGCAGGTTAAAACAAAAGCTCTAGCTTTTTTTTTTCTGGAGCGAGGCAGTTTCACATTTACCTCTGCAGCTGAACGTTCACTTTTGTGACCGAACAAAGGTAGGTCAGAGTATTTTTGGGCCATGGACGGGGGTTCCCACATTCGCAGAGGCCGAACTACAAAGTTGGGCAGTAACACTGCGGACAAATAATTATTCATGCGATTCTAAGCAATCAGCACAAAATGCAGAAGCGCTCTGAACTCGATAGAGCAGAAAGGTGAAGTGGAGTAATAATATAGTAGAGTCTGCAGTAATTAAAAGTAATTTGAATTATTATTGGAAAGTAATTGTGAAGTAATGTATTACCATTTGTGAGCAGCAATTAGTAATTTATTTAATAGCTATTTTGCTGTGTTAATGGAAGTAATAAGTAATGTAACGTAGTTTTTCACATGCGTTCCTGAGGGAATGTCTCTGCCTGAGTGCCTTGCTCGTGAGGAAGAAGCAGAAGAAGCGCTCGGTTTCCCCCATGGCCGAGCAGCTGCAACCTCGGCGAGCTGGTCCCTTGTCGCCCAGCGCCAAGGCGGCGCAGAACAGGCTGCACCACGGCACCAAGGAAAAGAGCCAACGCGAGGCGCAGCGCAAGAGTCCCAAGCGACGCGACAACTCCAAGTCCAGCGGCTCTTCGCAATCACTCGCGTCCGCCATGGCCTGCGCTTCCCCACAGCTGCCGGCATCCCAGAGCCTCTCGCCGCAGACCGATGCACTCGACACCTCACGTGGGTATCTGTTCGGCTCTCCTCCTCTTGTACCATTGGTGCTCCCGTAAGCGATAGACTACTGTAGAGTAAGGAAGAGGAAAGCAGAGCATTGTGATTTCCCGATGTTCTGGGAGGTCCTTTCCAACCCAACATGACATTCGTGTCACGCATATCCGATGGCACTGGGGAACGGCGCAAACAATGGCACCCTGCGCACATGCATATGGCGTCAGAGAGTGACGCCGGAGCTGGCGCCTGGCGTTGCGATGTAAAGCAGGCGGGCGGGGCTTGCGTGGGAGCGGTAGTAGTCATAGGCGGTCACCGAAAGACTATGCGTGAAAATTGTCAGTGCCGTGGACGCGAACTTAATTATTTCCTGCAATCTTGGGCCGTTATATATAACTTCTGGCGTTACTCGTGCGCTGACATAGGCACGCGACTATGGGGAAAAATGTAGTACAACGAAAGTGTCTGTCACCGTGCAGCGTTCTCTTCCATTCTAAGCTAGCTTATTTTTCATTCTGCTTTTATGCCACCACTAGCCTAAGCGTTCTCTTCTACGTCCCCAGTGCTGGTGTGATACTTGTGCTTTAACTATTGCTTATCTCTGGGCTTCAGGAAAAGCTGACCACGTTTCGACCACCTGGGGATCTTTAACGTCAGTGCACGTTACAAATCCCCAGGTGGTCGAAATTATTCCGGAGCCCTCCACTACGGCACCTCTTTCTTCCTTTCTTCTTTCACTCCCTCCTTTATCCCTTCCCTTACGGCGTGGTTCAGGTGTCCGCCGATATGTGAAACAGATACTGCGCCATTTCATTTCCACAAAAAATTAATTATCCTCTGATACCTGAAATTATATGCGTTCAGTCTATAAGAGCATGTTTGATATTCTGAGACACTGTAATGTGCCCACGCAGTGATAGCACCCTATGGCCAACACGGTTCACATGAAACGTAAAATCTAGTGTACAGCCGCGGGCAACAGGCGCTGTAAAGTAATATAAAGTAAAACATTTGGCTCTACCCGTTGTCTGTAGGTGCCGAGTATAAAGCGTTTTCTATATCGCTGAATATACAATGGAATGCGGACGACGCAGCGAGAGCAGGAAAGTTAGTAAACATTTTTTTTTTCAGTCAAAATTGAGCTCTGCAGACTATTTACTAGATGCAGACTGTGCGCTGGAAAATATGGCACACTGGGCCCGTCCTGGGTAGCATTCCCTTTAGGCAACCGGGGAATGCAGCAGATTCCAGTTCCTGTACACTAAGCTCACGTCTTTACAAAGGTGGTCAACAGCTTTCTACCACTCTCTCTCGACCGTTACAACCACAGTGAGTGACACTGCTTCATAATGCGGCCATGCGCGGATTATATTTCGCTACCACTCACGCTCCTTGATGGCTCTGCGTCGAAAATCAAATTGTGTTTTCATACAGACTGCGAAAATTGTCGACTATAGATAACGTACAGATGCGTCAAAACATGCCAGACCAGGTTGTACTGTATCCTGTACATTAGTGTTCTTCCTCGTGTTTTATATAAATTCAAATTTTTGCCGCGTAGCACTCAGCTCACTCTGCTCAGCCTCCTGCCATTCGGCTTTGATGGACACGCTGGAGGTTAAAATTGGTTGGCTGCAAGTGTGAGTGCAGTGCGTCTACAATTATTTTCTCGATGTCTTCTCATTAGCTAAGACATTTTGCGGCTCTCATGTCGTGGCAGTCTGTGGCGATGCGTGCATGCGTCTTTGCAGCACGTCGGCACACGGTGCTCCCGACGATGCCAGAAGGAACGGTCTCATGGAAGGCGAATTCCTCAGACACCAAGGATAGGAGCCCAAAGTCGGACGGTGCCAAAGCAAAAGCTCAGACGTCGTTGAAGGCACATCCTTCGGACTCGAAGGTCGAGAGTCCGAAGCCTATCGACGTCGACGGGAATTCCCAGGTACTGTGCAAGGCCCAACCCTCGGACGCGAAGGACGAGAGCCCTAAGCCCGTGAACGTCGAAGGGAGCGCTCAGATACCGCGGAAGGCTCATCCCTCGGACTCGAGTGACCCGGGCCCAGAGACCGGGAACATCGAAGGGAGAGCACTGGTTCCGTGGAACGCACATTGCTTGCACGCGAAAGACGACAACCCAACGCTCGTGGACGTCGGAGAGAAAGCCGAGACCCCGTCGAATGCGTGTTCCTCGACTTCGAAGAACGAGGGCACAGTGCCAGAGGTTGGCAAAGGCAAGGCACAGCCCGACGCTCAAGACATCGAGCTGAAGAGGCAGCTGTCTGGTCGGAGCCCCGCGGGCAGCACGTCGCCGCTACTGGTGCGTGTCATAGCGGTGCTAACGAGGGTAAGTGTTTCGGAAGTAAGCTGGGAGCAGCCAGTGCAGTGCCGTGCAGAATTCAGAGTTCCTTGCATATTTAGAAGACGTGAAAGCACGCAGGCCACGAAGCTAAGAAAATATGTAGATTGCGTTTACAATAGAAACACTTAAAGGTTCAAGCCTTGGCACTTGCTGCATTCAGAACTATAGTCAGCTTTGTTCAGAAAGAGATTATTTCAAAGAGAGAGCAGTCAAGACTCCCTCAGTAGATGGCGGCCCAGCTTTACCGGAAGAAATTGTTTTTTTGGGGAAAGCAAATGGCGCAATATCTGTCCCACATATCGGCGGACACCTGAACAGCACCGTAAGGGAAGGGATAAAGGATGGAGTGAAAGAAGAAAGGAGAAAGAGGTGCCGTAGTGGAGGGCTCCGGAATAATTTCGACCACCTGGGGATCTTTAACGTGCACTGACATCCCTTACAAAAATTTCTTTAGACAGTCTATAGACTGTTCATAGACTTCTGTCTATAAAGTCTATAGACAAACCTTAGAGAGCAGTCTACAAGCAATAAAAACCCTATAGACAGTCTATAGACAATCTATAGATTTATGGTCATACAGTTCTAGTAGACTTTTGTCAATAGACATTCTATAGACTATGAATAGACAAAAAGAAATATCTATAGGAAGGCAGTACAGTCTATATGAAGTCTATAGACTGTCTATAGACCATTTTTGTAAGGGATCGCACAGCACACGGGCGCCTTTTGCGTTTCGCCTCCATCGAAACACGGCCGCCACGGTCGTGTTTGGACCCGGGTACTCCGAATCAGTAGCGGAAGAACAACCATTTGCTGAAACCCTCCTTGAAACACGCCCCGGTAATATTGCGAATTTCGTAACTGCAGCGGATAAAAATGCTAGTATCGTTAGCGTTTTTCGAAGACTTTCTACTCGCCACGGAACCACCTGATCGAAGTTTCATAGAACCAGCCTCTACGAGGGACGCCACTGTCTATAATACCATCGTTAAACCATCTGCACAATTAGCAGCTACTTCCACGTGAAGAAGGATTGCGCAGCGGCCGCAGTCCAAACTCAAATAGACCACTAACGAGTCAAATACCTGCGCTCAGCTCTTGGGCTAATTACACTGATAACTCTGAAAAGAAGTGCACTAACGACCTTACGAACATTTGTCCAAGCAGGAAACTATTCTCGCCTTTTGTTGTCACGCCCACTGGCACGTGGTCATCTAAACAGCTTCCTATATGTTTGTGGCTTGTAACTGTATGGTGTTTATTACTTCATTGCGTACACTACAAGCTACACACTCTATGGTGTTTGGTGGGCGGAAACCTTACGAGGACGAAGAAAGAAGGCAGAGGGCATGCGTCGTTCCCACAACGGGTATGGGGACTCTGCGTGCGTTCAAGGCCCCACAACATTTAACCATCTAGTGCTACCTTGCGTGGCTTTATTGACTCCATTACACATGCGGTTCACAGTGCGTTCAATGCTCCAGCCCTCTACGCACACTTATGCTGGAACATTTCACGTGTTCTCAAATGCTGTTCTGTTTCAGCCTTCGAAACCACACCGACCACCTACGGATCAGGCTTCCGACGACAATAATTCGCATGAAGAGAACCTCCAGGCTCTGACCAGGCGAAAATCGTCAGTGCACTGTAAGTTGTACTCCCTAAATGACTTTAGCAAGTACTACTTGCTAAAAATAATCGCAAGTAGTACTGCCGAAATAATTTCGTTAAATTGCGCACTCGTTGAATTCCTCGCAATATATTAAAAACGGCCACTATAAATAGTAATCTTCAATCTGCAACGGGAAACGTGTTTCCACTTCCAACGGGACGAGTGGCGAAAAAGCAAAGCACTGGGTCACTGGCAACACGGAAAGGTGTTTAGAAACCGTACTTCCATCATAGTTGGCTGCTGTCAAAATACTCTAGAACAAACTGCCAAGTTCAACAACCCAAAAGCATCACGAAAGTGTAAGATTATGTTATGTATTTACCCTAAGAATTTTACGTTACTGGACTGCCTAATCGTTCGCTTGCTTAGCTTTTGTGCAGCCACTTCAGCTTCGGTGCGGCAGTCCTGCATTTTTGTGCAAATTACCACTGGCCGAAGCAGGCATCAGTGAACTTAAAAATATCTTGTACTTCACTCCCGAAGTTTCACTCTGGAAGTACTTCACTCCCGAAGTGCTCGAAATTTGTAGAGGCCCAACGCCCATGCACAGCCTTCTAAAAGCGCAGATCAGGCCCGCCAATGGGGCCGCTTCTACAATCGGTCCAACCCAGACAACGGCACTAGCTGCACTAAATGTTGCCTGTGACGCAATTAAACACCACTACACATGTGCATGAACTCTGCTCATGCATTTAGAAAGATTTTCTGCACTAGGGGCGACTCTAAAGGCGTCAGTGTGAAAGAAATGTTTCTACACAGGAACATAAGCGTAAGGTATAAAGCAAAAAATTATGACACTAAACTGGAATATAAACGAGATTTAGCCCGAAGTATGCGTGTTAAGCAGTTTGCTTCTGAATTTTTGCAATCTGTTTCCTCCTTACGTTCCTCAAAAAGAAGATAGCCCACCGTGATGAAACCACGAATAGCTAACCGCCTTAAAAGCGAGACTTTTGGCGTATTCATCATAAAGACGCAGTTTGATTCAGTTTTGCAATGGCCACCTGTCAATTGTAGCAGGTCGCGGCAGGTGGTCGCTAATAACCTTAATGTCAAGCCTAGCTGTTCAGACTCTGGGCACGTATGCCGTTTTCATAAATCAATGCAGATGGTTTTCAGAAGAGGAAAATACGCAGTAGACACCTGAACCACACCGTGGGAGAAGAGGGAGACGAAGTGAAAGAAGAAAGAGAGAAATGGGTGCCGTAGTGAAGGGCTCTAGATTAATTCCGACCGCATTGGGTTCTTCAATGGGATCTAAGACCACAGCACAGGGGCATCTTGTGAATTTCACCTACAATGAAATGCGACCCCCGCGGCCATGATTCGATTTCGGGACCTCGTACTCTGAATCCGCACGCCGTGAGTAGTGAGCCATTACGGCACCTCTCAAGTTATTGCACTGTAGTGGAAGCTATTAGCACGAATCAAACGATACCTTCCAGCCGTGTCTAGTTCTCTCCTAAGTGCGTACGAGCCGCACACTTGCGGAAGCCATGGTCTCTCGTTCTTAGCTCCCATTCCTTTGAATTGAACTCGTGAGATGGAGAGTAAAAACTCTAAAAATACTCCCTTCGATCATTCTTCCGAGATCATGATGGGAACTGAAGTAAAATAAAATTTTATGCCCACGCATCATTTTGAACAAGGCCGATGAAGAACAAGCACCCATACATTTCCCTTGCCCTCGTGTGGTGTCCATCTTTTTCGCACTGCAGTCGGCAACACCACGATGCACTACCTCCCGCGGGAGTCTACGCCCACGGAGCGCGACGTGCGCACAGCCATTGCGCTGGGCGCCACGCTGTGCGCAGTCGTGGTGGTCGGCATCACGCTGGTTGCCACCTTTTCTCCGAACCCCCGCAGCAAGCTTCTGCACTGCTCGAGCCACGACTGCCGCCGGGCGCTCCGGTTCCTTGACTCGCTCATGGACAAAGGCGTGGAGCCGTGCCGCAACTTCTACCGGCATGTGTGCCGCCGTTGGACGGTCGAGCGCTATGCCAATGGCGTTGCCGACAGCGCTGCCGACAATCTGACCGGCGAGGCTACGAAAGACATGTTTTCCACCCTCCACTGGTCCATGAAAGACGACGAATTCATCGCGAGCATCGACGGTCAGATGGGCGTCGCACAGTTCGCCAAGTTCTACAGGTGAGCCCTACGAGTGTGCAGCCGACGCCTTCAAAGATCCGCTGCGGTGCCTAATTGACTTTGCTAGAGAGTGTGAGGGATACGCTCATAGGCTTCATTAAGGTGTGCCTTGTAGCCGGTCTTTCGGCTTAAGTAGCCCGAAAATTCATTAATTGTATCCGGCTTCTTCATCTTATCTCTGCAGTTCTCATCTTCAGAACATGACTATTGCCGGCCTCGTTGCAGGCAGTAGGCGGTCACAGTACACAACCCTTTACGAAATTTCTTAGCTTAAGATGCCTTTCCTGCATGAAAAAATTATTGCAGGTTTATCGAACCGTCACCGCAATGTACTTAAACCGAAAACTTCAAGGATTTCAAGGAGGCCTCTTTATTCTAAAGGCAATATTTAACTTCGGACAAAAAGGAACAAATTTTTCTTTCGAACGAAGTTCCCACATGGACCTTTCAGACAGTTGAACTTGCATTACGGAGAACAAAATTGTCTCGAATGTTCCAGACATACGCCTTCTTACTAGAAATTCCTCGTCCTTTTCAGGTCCTGCTATACGTACATGGCGACAACTTCTACGCTCACAGACACGGAAGAGAACCTGGCCGGCTTCTTTAGCAGGGACATGGACATTCTGAGCTTCTCAAACATGTCGGTGCTGTTAAGGCGAGTCATCCAGCTGTCGCTAACTAGGGGCATCTCTTCTCTGTTGAGCGCAAATCTGGTGATCTACCGCGGCATCGTGTCGGTTCATCTGACGCCCGGCAGTACTCTTGCAGAGAAGCTCAAAGAGAGGAGACCCAACAAGACCGGTGCAAAGCAGTTCATCGCGAGAGTGCTGACTTCCATGCGTGAGCTCGTGCCACGACTGGTAGGTGATCCGCTCATGCTGCGAGTGGAAGGAAAGAACGCACAGAGCACAGCAGCTGCTTTGTTGGAGCTTGAGAGCAGGCTCATTTCACACTCTCCCTTCCCGGTCAGCGTGCAGACATTCAATGCCTCTAGCTTCGAATTTCTAGCCGAGGACTTCGGCGAGTACGGCTGGAGGGACGTCATCAACTCAATCACGCCGTCGGCCTCCCAATTAAGCGACAATTCAACAGTCATTGCCAAGGGACTGAGCACAATCAATTCCAGAGTGAACCACTTCCGCCAGCACCTAGAACATGGCCTCGTCTACGTATTCTTGCACATCGTGATGGAGATTGGCCAATTCCAATACCTGAAGTGGTATCCATTGGAGAACACCATGAACATCGTCGATCATCTGTGCATCGGTGCGAGCCAAGATGTCATGCCTCCAACTTGGTCGCGACTATTGAACAATCTGACTTACAGCTCTGTCTCGGAACCATCTCGGGCGGTCGCGATTTTTGACGCGATCCGCAAACTTGCCGCCGAACGTCCTTTCATCTCTGGAATGGGCGAGGAGGACATGGAGAGTACAGTGAACGCTCTTGCTGATGTACGCCTGGCACTGCATGAGTCGTCGCTGGAACCGATGCCCAACGAGTCCATCGTGACCTTCGAGAGCGCAGACTTCTCAGGAGATTTCGGCGCATTGTACACGTTTCTTAAAACTTCGGAAGCCTCCAGGAGGCTCAGGCGACCACCTGCTTTAGACGATGCCATCCTAAACGGGCTCTTCTTGTCGGAGGAAGCCATATACTCCCGCGTCATGAACGCCGTGATCCTGCCCGCTGCCATACGGAGAGCCCCCCTCATGTACACGGACAAAGTTCCCATCGAGTTCGACACGGGAACGCTGGGCGTTATGATCGCCAGGGAAGTGATCAACGCCGGCATGCCGACCAACGCGCCGGCAGACGGGGACTGGTACGCGAACAATGTCGAGTACTTTCTGCGCTGCATCGAGACTTCGGTACATTCCATCCTGCATTTTTCCCTCAAGGACATGCCGCCGGCCAGGGCTCTGGACCTGTTCCGCTGGACGCGAGCAGTAAAGATGGCGCACAATGTCATGAAGACCTCCTACGCGCCGGTCAGCTCATCGAACAACTTCCAGGACGTCTGGGTAACGGCGCAGCGGACCTTTTTTCGCAGGTACTGTCTGCTCACCTGCAACGCCGACCACAGCAGCGACGAGGCATACACCTCGCTTCGATGCATGGTGCCCATTCTAAACATGGCCGAGTTCATCAGCGCTTTCGACTGCACCAGAGTGGACAGCATGCAAACCGTCCGCCCGTGCCTGTTCATATGACCATCATAGAGGGCCACTAAAGCAGCACAGTGAGACTAGGAGCTGGCTGCAGTAACGGCGACCCAGTGTGTGACCTTCGGGACGTCAAGAAATTCTACATCTCAATGTCAAAACACCAAACTAACAGCGTAGTGGGTCCAAGGGGTGCGTTACAGATGCTGACGTTATAGGCGTCAATCTAGCTCGGTCGATGTCGCGCTGTTGCTTTTGCTCTTGATGCACTATTTCTCGGTCCGCGTGAAATCAAGCGAAATTCTCTTTATAGCGCTGCTTTTTAGTCTGGCAGGCTCTGAGAATTTCTAATGCACAGTGATTATAGGATATATGTTACTTAAGGTCACAAAAAGAAATACTCCTTGAATTTAGATTTCAGAAAAACTAGCGGCGCTTTGCTTGGCGGTTATTTACATTTTTGCGCTATCACAACGATGTCATGTTGCTTTCAGATAAACAAAACGTGCATTATGTGCTACACTGAGTAGTCTGGATGCCTGAACTGCAATTTGGTTCACAAACACTAGTGGTAAGCGCGCGAATAGTCCGTGTTGATTGGCCGTGAACAATCAGTTGACAAAAATTCGCTCGATGACTGTAGCGCAGTCAACTATAAGACACTGCACTCTGGAGTACTGATGACATCATATTTGTTCCTACATGTTGAGGACAACTAAGGCAACTACATATGTCCGAAACACATGTTTCTTTCTAGTTCCTCTTTGACCACGAGCACAGGTCTACGCGCTTCTGCAAGGTTTCTTACGAAGAGACCTCTTCGACATGTTGCTTATTCGAGCAATCTATTACTCATGACCAATTTGCGAACTTCTTTGGACGCGGCGGGGCACCTAGCTTCCCGCAGATTGCAGGCCCGTTTCCGCAGTGCCGTACTATCTCTACACCTTCGCCGTGAGTAGCGACGCCCTCAGTTAACTGTTACCGACCTCCGGATATTACACCGAGTGTGCTCGAGATGCTCAAGCTGTTACATCGCCCTCCTTACCTTCTTATGCCGTGCCCTGCGGATACTCCGCGTATTAATCAGATATTGCATGGCTGATGTGACACTCTAACATATGACTGCCTCTAGGTGGTCCTAGAGCTTCAAGAGGTGTTCGAAGCATTGTCAGTGACCATCCTCGTCGTCTCTGAAGCATGAAGAAATAAAGGTTCAATCTTTTGCTTGCTCCCAGGTGGGTGGCATGCGTTGTACTTTTTTGATGTCCCGTGTTGTGATCGAGGACGATTTTTGCCAGAGGTGTGTGAGCAATCAGTACAGGCTGAGTTTGAAGTCATTTTGGATGTACGTGGACGTGAGTATGTGCACTTGTACACACTGTCCTGTATTGTTATATGTCCAGGTATGTTATGTGCCTTCCATCTCTGGACAAGCCAGACTAGGAGCAGGGCCGGTTTTCATTGGTCCATTAGGAGCAGTGTTTTATTGCTCTACTGGCATTGACGAATGTTTGGGTGATTCGGCGCAAGTTCAAATAATTCGCTGCTCAATTTCAAGCACATTGCTCTCAGTTTTCTCAAACTCGCAGTCATGTGCAAAGAGAAGAGAAGAACATGTGCATTAACATGCGCCACTTCCGTCAGCATGCCATCGACAAATCTCGCGAGCATAGTTTTACAGGCGTGTTTCAGTGAAAGTGGTTGCAAGTTCAGCACCTAGTCCGACTTGTGTGGTAGTCTCGTCCGCGTATTGCTATATTAATGCGAAAGCATTATATGGCTTCATCGGCAACGAAACCAGACGCCGGCGTTAACAGCATGGTCCCAAGAATCCCAGATGGCGTAACAATGGTATCAAAGAAAAATAAAATTTCTTCCGAAGGTTTGGGGAATTGAACCGATGACTTTCGAATTTTTATTTTCTTTATTGACCCATCACTTTTAGATTGCGAGGCGAGCAGACAACACATAGGCCGCAGACAAAAGTAAACATAGCATGTGCGTCGCCTTACGAACGTATGCTAATGACTAGGCGTGTGAGTAGAATGGAAAGAAAAAAAGATTTAAAATAAATAGAAAAGAAACAAACATAAAACCAATGCTTTCGAATTCAAAACACCTAAGTAGTCTGAAGCGCCCTCAATTTTGCCCCAGCATTAGCGGACATGCCAATCAGTTCAAGTAAGCGTCTTGATGACGCCTTTCTCAATACGCGGGGCTGTACCTAGAAGTGCGAAGATTTCCACTGAACAATTCTAAAGGTTTATTACAGATCTGGGGGGTGAAGGTTCTTCAAAAATATGGGGGACGATTAAGCTCCGCCTTTAAGGGTGTGACACGTATAGCGTTAATGGCTCCATTCAGCGACTCCACTTGATCTCATTAGCAAACTACCCGATCATGTGCTCCATTATTGTCACCAAATCAGATTACAAACCAATGTCAGGTAGCACAAGGATAGTCGTCCGCTTACACTCAGCCCTCACCGACATGCACTCTGCCACTCGCTTAATTACTATGGTCTTAATTAGTGCCGCTCCAATCACACACATGCTGCTTATCAGTATACAGTCTAAACTGCCACATGCGTAGAAAACGCTGCTTTAACCGAGCCGTACGAAGGAGCTTGCGTGGCCTAGCAGTGTAGTTTTGCCCGACTCGCAATTCGGGGGTCAGGGGTTCAATTCGCCACCAATCGCAGTCATTCTCTTTTCAACACAATTCACTTACTTTATATGTCTACATGCCTTAATGGTGTTTGCGTCGTGTTGCAACCACGTAATCACAGTTTTTGTGATGTTTTAATTCCTTTTTAATTCCGCCGCTGCCCGTGTGAGGTCGAACCCTTTCGACCGATCCTGGAGTTTCGCGACACGACAACGCCAAACGGCGATGCGGCAAACGCACAATACCAAAAGCGGTTGTAGTAGGCTAAGCTGGATACAGCCACGAAGCCGAACACCACCACATCCCCCTATCTTTCTGAGAACAGGCAACCACTACCGCATTAAGAGTTGCCCCCGAAGACATAGTCAGATGCCTGGGATGCCATGCTCGCGCGGCGAATGTTAATAATGACGCTGCAGTGGTACCTAATTTCAGCGTTTACCACAGACAAACCATAGGAGTAAAAAGAGCGTACAGATCGGAATAATAGAATTTTTTTTCGTGCCTAGCTACAAGGGACATCGGAGCGGAGTTCTTCAGATTAATCATGACCACCTATTTATCGGGGCCAAAGCCTCGGTACACGGAGGTTTCTGCATTTCGCCGTCTTTAGAACACGGCCTCAGCGTCTTGAGTTTCATCAGCGCCCTCGTAGTCACGTTGCGTCCAGGAAGTTGATTCCACAAAAAGTGGCCGTTACCAAGGCGCGCCGCTTAAGAAAGAAAAAGTTCGCGTCATTCCTGGTTGTTGCAAGCTTTCCCAAGGAACTGACTCACCTTGGTGGTGTATACTGTTGCCAGTTTTTTTTATTTTATTTATTTATTTATTGATACTGCGATCTTTTACAAGACCTTCGCAGGGGTGGGCACACAATACATAAATTCTGGAAACAACAAAAACGACCTCAGGAACAAGCAAACAATCAAGAACAATTGATCAACAATTTAAGATCAAGAAACAATGAAACAAAGAAATGTAGCGGTACGACATTATAAAAAAAGTTAAAGGTGGCTTTCAAACCTTTTCAGTGAAGTTTGGGTTACTGCATCATTAGTTAGATTATTCCAGTCTGTAATCGTTCTGGGGAAAAAAGAGTACTTAGAGGTGTTATTTCGTGCGTTTAATGGTGTTACTGTAAAATCATGGCGTTGTCTTGTGTTGTACCCTGAGGAGAACGATATAATATTGGATGTGTCAATATTGTACTGACCTTTGATTAACTGAAATAAAAATTTTAGACGACAGATGCGATTTCTATGAGAGACTGGAAGCAAACCACTTTGATTAAGAAGTGCAGTGATAGATGTGCGGTTATATGAATTGTAAATAAACCGTGCTGCTTTCTTTCGGACTCTGTCTAATTTAGCAATGTTAGATTTAGTGAAAGGATCCCAGATTATGACGGCATATTCTAACATAGGGCGAATAATAGTGTTATACGAAAGTGAACGTACACTGGGGGGGCCGAGCTTCAGAGCACGTCGGAGGAAAAATAGTTTGCGTAGGGCATTAGCTGTAACGTTGTCAATGTGCTCTGTCCAGGAGAGGTTATTGCAGATCCGCAGACCTAGGTATTTGTAAGTATTCACTTGAGAGAGAACTTTGTTTTTAGCAGTATAGTTAAACAAAAGAGGCTTCTTTTTCTGGGTTATACGCATGAACACTGTTTTATCATAATTAACGCACATTTGCCATTGGTCACACCATGTTATTATCTTAGTGAAATCGTTATTTAACCGTACTTGGTCCTCAGTAGTAGTAATCTTTTCATATAACACACAATCGTCAGCATATAATCTAACAGAAACTGAGATGTTATCGACAATGTCAATAATAAAAATCAAGAAGAGGAGTGGCCCAAGAACAGATCCTTGGGGAACGCCGGAATCAACAGGAACTGGAGGGGAAGGGGAATTATTTACTACTACAAACTGACGACGGTTTCTTAAGTAGGCTGTAATCCATGCAAGTAATTTGTCATTTTTTAGTACATTACCTAATTTGTGAAGAAGTTTGTTATGCGAAACTTATCAAATGCTTTTTTAAAGTCCATAAATATAGCGTTAGTCTGCTTTCCTTCATTTATTGCCTGCGCAAAATCATGTATAGTTTGTACTAGCTGAGTGGCAGTGGAAAATCCTCGTCTGAAGCCATGCTGTGCATTAGTTAGAAAATTGTTTTGTTCAAGAAAATCTGCTATATGTTTATGAATGATGTGTTCCAAGACCTTGCATGCTGTAGATGTTAACGATATCGGACGGTAATTCTGAATAGATGCTTTGTCTCCAGTTTTGTGAATTGGTTTGATTCTTGCCGTTCTCCAGTCATCCGGTAATGATCCTTCATTTAGTGATTTGTTAAATAAGATGCATAAGTACTTGGCACACGATTCTGCATAACGCTTCAGGAATGTGGCGTGTTATAGTCGACTGCCGATACTTACGCAATAACTCTGGACAAAATCATTTTTAAACGGGAAAGAGTTTATGAAGGCAATTATTCCCATATAGTAAGATTTCGCTGTAACGATCAATATATCCGAAGATATCCCGTCGGAAAGCTTGCATTTTTCTGCTGTTAACGTTTTTGATATAGTCAAAAGCATTGCCCATTGCTTTTTTAAGCCAGTCTTAACTTCAGGATGCCAGCGATGGAAAAACTTTAAAAGAAAGATTTTGCTACGTACCGGAAGGAGGAGCAGGAGGGACTTTAATGGAACAGGAGAGGTCTGCCTGCTTGTCGGCCTGGCATACTACTCCAGACGTATCGGAAGAATGAACCAATATTCCCCATATGAATCAATATTTCTATAACAGGCCGCTGCAGTGGCCTAGTGTAAGTTACGGCACTCGGCTACTGACTCGAAAGATGCTGGTTCGGTCCCGGCCGCGGCGGTCGAATCTCAATAGAGGCGAAATTCTAGATGCCGGTGTACTGTGCGGTGTCAATGCACGTTAAAGAATCCCAGGTGGTCGAAATTTCCGGAGCACCACACTACGGCGTCCCTCAAAGCCTGAGTCGCTTTGGGACGTTAAACACCACAAACCATTTCTATAAGAGTACCTTACAATTTTCCAATATTCAAAATGTTTGTCCTAGAATGGTGGTCATGAACATGGCTGCTATAAGAATCGGGTCATGTCTGTTCTAAAACTGTGTTGGAAGGTGGCGTGTATCGCTGTGAATCCTTCGTACCTTGTCCTTCCTTGTCCTTCCGCACTGCGTATTTCATCTTCCAAATGCACCAAGAGGCCAATTATTTATGCTCTTGTTATTCGCAATGGTTTGGTTTGGTTTATAAGATTCAACGTCCCAAAGCGACTCGAGCTATGAGGGACGCCGCAGTGGAGGGCTCCGGAAAATTTCGACCACCTGGGGTTCTTTAACAGGCACTGACATCGCACAGTACACGAAATCCGACCGCCGCGGCCGGGATCAAACCCGCGTCTTTCGGGTCAGCAGCCCAGCACTGAACCCACCGCGGCGGCCATAGTAATCCGAAATGTGTTGCAGGGTTGTCTATGAGGTTAAGCACGGAAATAATGATTTACCTTAGAATAAGCTGAGATCCCGATAGGCCAACACTGCTAAAATTATTAACGTATCGCGAAAAAAGAAACCAAGATATGGATGCAAGTGGTGTCGAGCTAGAAAATAAGATTGGAACTCTGCCCTCATTTCCGACCACAGGTCCTCGGATACCACAAAAATACTAGCTGAGGTCTCCGCAGCTTCCGGTCAGGCTTTGCGGCATGCCGTCGCAGGCAGACAGCAGCTAGGGGAAAAGGTCAGAGGTAGGGAAACAGCTGACAGCACTCGTTTTCCCGCCCGCCTCTGTGGGAAACGGCGGGATTGCCAGATAGCGGCAGAAAGGGATGCCATCCTTTTCGCAGCTTTCTTGTGCGTACTGCTTTGGCTTTTCTTGGTTGTTCCCGACCATCTTTTGCTGGCTGAGGTACAAGCCACATACAGAGCCTGTCTGAGATTGCCCACGCCACGGCTCTGTGTGTCTTTATCCACAGATCCGCGAGCGTTAGTATCTCTTTGTTCATCTTGTGGCCATATCTGGCCCAGGGTAGAGGAAAAGCGTCTGTGGTGTGCAGCGAATAAGGCTCATCGGCATTAGTTTTTGTCTCCTATCACTGGTTTCCCCACACAGCAGAGAGAAGAGGCTCTCGATATGCCTGGTATACGCAATCTACATGCTATAGATCGAGGTGAGTGTTGTCGATGTCGGCTGGAGGAGCGGTGGGCCTTCATCACAAGGCAATTTGTACTCACACAATATTTGCCTTCGGTGTACGTACTCATTGCCATGTCCATTATTTAATATGCGCCAATGAACTTGCGTACCGATTTTAAACGCACAGGAACACCCCGCAACTTCATGCGACACAAGAACGACTGCGTAAAGAATTTGCCTGCGCAAATGTTTCGTATTGAATTGTTGCGCCAATGTTCAGTGTTGAGGATTTTTTGGAAATCGAAAGACGTCCAATTAAACACGCTGCTGATTTATTTATTTATTTATTTATTTATTTATTTATTTATTTATTTATTTATTTATTTATTTATTTATTTATTATTTGCTTTAACCTGCCGTTTGCTCTCACAGCTGCAACGTTAATGAGAGGAAACAGGGCCACCTAGGCCTGCACTGTTTTCAATGCGAGACCCAAGCTGGGCAACGGGGCCGTCCAAAGCCATGCGTGCCCTTGTTTGAACGTAGTCAGGTTATCAACCACCACAAATACAAGCAGGTGATGTAGATTATAGAGGCTATGAATATAGCACGTGCAGGCAGCAGGCGTGTGAGCACGGCATCACTGGCACTATCAGGAAACGAGGTCGCGTTTCTAGATCAATGGTAGCCAGAGAGGTGCTGAGTTGTATCAGCATGTATCAGTTGACCTGATTGCCCCTTTCTATTTCATGCTGGCGGTTCCTGTATTAATACGTGACAACGACAAGCAATAAACAGTTGATAGCGCTCGTGCCGTCGTGTGTTCCTTCTTTGTCACGTCTTGTTACGCGCTCTTCTTACCACCATGAATCCCCAACTTTCCCGACAAGCACCACTCCTGAATGACGCAGGGAGCTGTCCGAGTAGACTGTCCACTTCCTTTTCGTGTCTGAACTCAAAGAAAGCACCTTCTCAAATGCTTCCCGAACATCACGGCCACGGCGTTCATTTCGACGCGTAAATATATCGGGCGTGGAAGCCGGTGAAATTGTTCTAAGTTCGAAAACCTCCGATGTTACTTTACGTGAAAGTTGCGCTAGAAGGGCATGCGAATCACGAGGCATTCAGAGGAAGCTCCATGAGCATGCCCGAAACGGACCCAGAGCACGTGGGTGCTTATGCAAAGCATAAACGCTTCACACGTATGGCTACGCTAAGTTAAAGGTAGCAAAACACTTTGAAGGTAATGCGGTGGGCGGTTTAATTGCTAATATCAGATGCTTTGCTACGGGCTAGCATTCTGTATAACTGAAGCTGCTTACAAAAAAATGAGATATTTAAATTTTGGTTTCATTTTTGACGAGGCGCACCACGTAGACACATGGCCGCAACAAACGTGTGGTCGATAGTTGCCTTTCTCGCACTAAAGGAACTAAATATCGCCTCCTCCATTAACAATGAACCGGAGTACAGTGCATGATATGATGCGCTTGAAATCTCTCGCAAGGCAGAATTGCGCTTTAATAATAATAATAATAATAATAATAATAATAATAATAATAATAATAATAATAATAATAATAATAATAATAATAATAATAATAATAATAATAATTGGTTTTTGGGGAAAGGAAATGGCGCAGTATCTGTCTCATATATCTTTGGACACCTGAACCGCGCCGTAAGGGAAGGGATAAAGGAGGATAAAACGTTTTCTGAACGAAGTGGTCGGAACGGCGTCAGGGTTAATCAGATTCAAGACGAGGCACGAAGAGCGCCAAAAAAGAAAAAGAAGAAGAGACTGCGGTAGTTTTTTAAGCGCTTTGTTGCACACAAGTGAGTTATGAAACAAGAGTTGCGCATTTGACGTTTACTGTTATTATGCCACTATAAAATAATGCAAGTAAAAAGAAACCTGGAGAGCCTGAATGACAAGAACGTGCAGGTTTCACAAGCCATTAAGGCTGGTTAAAAATCATCCCGTCCAGCTAACACAAAGGGCAGGGAAGTCACTTTGTAGTCACTGTTACAGAACAATGTCTCAAAGCTCCTGCATTGCATAGACTTGTTTCGTAACTAGAATTCCACTTGATCTTTCAAACTAGTATTAAACACCTGCGAGACCGTACGCATGGCGTGAGGTACTGTTGGAATGCATGGCATGCCTGCGCATTTGCTTTTTGGAGCTGTGATAAAAATTTTAAAATATCTTAAGTGTTTCCGGACAATCGCTAACGCCAGACGTTACCCAAGAGTTCTGATTTTCGAGCCGCAGAAGTAACATTCGTGTAAGTAATATTCCTTTGAATGGCATACGAGTAATATTCTGTTAACATATGGGCTGATAAATTAGTAGCCGCTGGGCCAACCTTCGCCGCTGTAGAAATTCATTTCTATTCAGGGAAATGGTTGCAGCTGCTACAGTAGTAGGAATTTTTTAAGTGCTCAACAGATCAAAGATCCTTGCCCCTTTCAAAAGCTGGGCGCTACGTAGAACACGTACCGCGATTTCAAGGATGCAGTAGGCACACTATAGAAGATTTTATGATACGATGTCATTATCTGCAGGCAATTTGGGGGTGTAGGTTACATAGTATTTTCACTAAAGACCGCTAAGCAAGAAAAATATCAAAAACAGCCGCTGTACACTAGAAGTCAAGAGGGTAATTGGCTCCTTCGCGAACAGCATAAGAGAACTGGGCGCTCCGTAATATACACCGGGTGTGGACTATACACTGGAATTTACGATAGTACTTCTTGCAGTTACCTAAACGCCACAATCTACGAGTAATATTGTTGAAGAGACGCAGCGTCAAGTGAAGTTTTGTGGCCGAAAACGTAGAAATACAAGGCAGTCATTAGTGTTACACAGAAAGCATAGCGCGGGAACTAAAGAGGTCGAGGCGAGGACAAAACAAGGGCTACTTTCAACAAATGTTTATTGCGGTTCCGGTGGATAAATATATGCACTTGTGGTTCGCAAAGGAAAAGAAGGAAAAGGAAACAACAAAATTGCCACGCGCTACCTACGCCTAGAAATCCAGCTCTGTATTTGATAGAGCCACATATGGTTTGCTGACACGATCATCACCTGCCCGTACTATCAGTGACGCTTCCACAATTTTCCTGATCAGGCCGGTGCGGTGTTTATGCAAAGAAATCGTTTGGTCAAACAGAGGTCGAGCCTCTGTTGGGCAAGCCTCGTCCTCTGTAGTTACCGCGCTATGCTTTCTGTGTAACGATGAACCAACACGCCCAAACATATTCCCTCCTGAGGCGTTAGTTATGTACCAAATAAAAAAAATCCTAATTCTATGCTTGTAAAAACAAACAAGAACATACTATGCAACGTTGTATATGAATGGTTGTGATGCGCATCGATACGAATACCTGCTGAAATTAGCCATGAGCTCATATTCGCATGGTGAATGGCTAACTCGCCAACTCAACTGCTCACTCACTCGTTTGCTCATTCGCTCACTCACGTACAACTCCTTCACCCATCCTACCCACTAACTGTTAACTCGCTCCCTGACGTACTAAAGCACCTACTCAGCGCACTCACTCATCCCCGTACAAACTTACTCACCTAATCAACCCAATAACTCGTTCACTCACTGTCTCGCGTACTAACCCATCACTAGGGCCCGGAAGTCTAGACACAAAGTAACCCTGAATTATTTGGCTGGCGCTTAGGCTCCAAGAATGATTTAAATATGCCCTTATAAGTCAAAAATACCTCTTTAAAACTTCTTTTGGGCAAGTTGGTGAGTAATAATCCAGCAAAAAAAATTATAGCGAAAACTCTGACAACCAACGGGAGACGGCACACATAGCCAAGCACTTGTGTATGTGTGCCGTTTCCCTGTGATTGTCTGTGTTTGCGCTATATTCTGTTACTAACGTCAGAAGTAGGCATCTTGAATAATGCGCTGTATATTACATACCCCTTCGTTTTCGGGTTTTATTTTTTCCCAAAATTCGGAGAGTAAAATTGGGCGATTTTTTTTACCTCAATTTCGAACACAGATGGAATTATTCGGATCATATCTTGTAGCAGCAGACCATATGCAGTAAGCGCTCGCTTATAAGGGACATAAAACACTCTGTATTTTTGTATATTGTTCCGTAAACGATATGGAAAAAGCAGGTTGCACTGCAGGCCGTCTATAAGGTTAGATATTTGTTTTCTTTCTTTACTGATATTATTTCGCCACGCACATCATCATGTGCGCAGTACTTCTGCGTCCCTGAAACACCTAGCTGCATTTATTTCCACACTGCGACAACATTCTTTCGACGTCAATGCGACCGTATTAAACACAGGAGATTCTTGCAGCACGACGCTGTTAGCGCGGATAGCGCTTGATACAGCGATGCCAATAAGACGTCTGGCGAGTATCCGCGCTTTTGCTCCTCGTTTCCGCAACGTACTTTTCTATCTTCGCCTCAAATTAAGTGCTGTCATGAATAAAAGGCCCATAAAGGGTTTAAAATAATCATTTGACTGAAAACCCCTCTCTGACGTCCGCACAAGATGTCCTTTATTTTTTTTGCGTTATCTCCAAATTTCTCTGCAGAGAAACTAAGATTCCTAGACGAATTCTTTTCGTGTAGAAAGCGGGTTTAACTCGACTTTAAAGAATTTATTCGGCGTGCAGATATTGATTAAAACAGAGTTTCACCCGAAAACGAAGAGCCTTATTTATATATTCCCGACACACCAAAAAGAGGATTCTTGACTATTGCACACTTTCTGCGAACAAACTGAAATCTTATTTACAAAAAAAAAATCGCTGGGTTCGACCTGATCACTCAGTTATTACGAAACAACAGCGCACGTTCAGTTAGTCAAGCACATAGCGTTATCAGTATTTGAAGCAATCTATAGTAAATGAAATTCTGAACTTGTCAAAATTCAGGCTCTTTCTGCTTTGCGTAAGCATAGCCTTGTACCTTGAAAAGTTTCTTTCCACGTCATAATATGTCAATGGCGCGTACCCAAAACATGAGATATCTTAGGGCTCCGGCCTTCACATGTTATGGCTGCATCGTCTACGCGTAGAGCATCTCTGATTACGAAAGTAGTTAGGACCTCTACATTTTTGTGCCAGTTGTTCCACCTAGGAAGAGAGGCGCCCTCTCGTTCTAGTCAACGAATTGCTGTCTGTAGTTGTGGACTGTCTTCAGCGATTCATCTATTGCTATTCCAGCCTTTCCCAACTTTCTCATCGTTCTCTAAGTACCGGGAAATTTTCATTGATGTATGCCAGCACTCCTGCATGCTCGCCTGTTTGAAAATGGTTCTTGCTTTGGTCACGTGCGCATTCGCGGCGAGATCATTAATTTCTTCAAAAGCATATATGGTCACTTGAAAGTGCTATGAATACTATATACTGTAGCCTTTATTCATGTTCTCCATAGAGTTAAAACAGGCAGTAGAGGTGAAGGAATACCGGGTACTATGGCACGGAAGGCAGAAATTCTTGACGGCGACTTAGGAAATTGGAAATTGGTTTTTTGGGGAAATGCAACGGCGCAGTATATGTCTAATATATCGGCGGACACCTGAACCGCGCTATAAGGTAAGGGATAAAGGAGAGAGTGAAAGAAGAAAGAGGTGCCATAGTGGAGGGCCTCGGAATGATTTCGACCACCTGGAATATTAAACGTGCACTGACATCGCACAGCACACGCGCGCCTTACCGTTTCGCCTCCATCGAAATGCAGCCGCCGTGGTCGGTTTCGAACCTGGGAACTCCGGATCAGTAGCCGAGCGCCCTAACCACTGAGCCAACGCGGCGACGGCGACTTAAAAACACGTATTTTCTGCTGGGCCCTAACACCTTCACTGCGGAAAATAGAGCCGGACACATTCGGCGACATAGTTTGTTGCATGAAGAATGCAACAACGTGCGTGTTTGCAATATGCTTGCAACATACGTGAGAATAGCAGCGTTTTCAGCTACGTGGCATCTCTTCTCACTTTGTACCGAAGTTTCGCACGCTTTGCAAAAAAAGAACACTTCCATCAGTGTGCAAACTGCGAAACCCACTGCATGCGTGCAACGAACCGTTCTCGATGAAGTTTATTTAGGCTCGTCAACACGGAATGAAATTAAGAGAGTGATAACAAAGAAAACGTTGTCAAAGGCCGCTCAAGTCATTACGTCGTGTTCTCGAAGCTGCCAGCGAGAAAATGACCATTCTCTATGGATGAGGAGATGGCGTCCTTTTTTGTATTTTTTTTTTCAGTTTGCATGACGCCTATTCATTCTTTCGTGCAACCCGAGCGACGGATTTGTTCAGAAATCGGGGCGCAGAGATTTCGACAGCGTGCGCGTTGGGCCCCGAAGTGGGCTGCCTTATTCGATGTCGTCGGGGTAGACCGGGACCCCTAAAACATTCCCCAAAAAGAAGCCAGTGTGCGTCGTTGCGTACATGTCAATGGTGTTAAGACTAACCAGGACAACGCCAGAGTCGACCGGGGAACGAAGCCGTCAGGGCACGAGTGTTAGAATGTGCGAGCTTTGCGCGCGTTGAGGCGGTGGTCCCCCGCTGGACGGCGTCGGCTCGTACGACGGCAGCGCTTCCAGAAAGAGAGGTTTCGCGGGTTCCCAGCGGCTGACGCCTGATATATAGCCAATAAAAATTATTTGCTCGCTCATCCCCTCCTTTGTGCGTGCGTCGGCATGCCATTTCCACCCTCATTCGGCCGACGTCGCAAGGCAGCAGAACGCGATGCCAGATCTAGGCGTTTATAAGCTACAAGTACATCTAAAAGGAAAATATTTACAAAAGAACGCCCAAAAAGCAGTAAGGGGCAACACTGTCCCATTTAGGCGTTTATAAGCATTTTTAGGCAAATTGCAGGTTCAGGGCCCTACACATCAGCACCCACCCAATCAACTCTCTCACTCACTCACTCACTCACTCACTCACTCACTCACTCACTCACTCACTCACTCACTCACTCACTCACTCACTCACTCACTCACTCACTCACTCACTCACTCACTCACTCACTCATTCACACGCACGCTCGCTTGCTCACTCGCATCACTGCTTATGCTGAATACCATGTGCTTATCTTCAGTGGTGTTTAAATCTAATAGTAATTATTTCGTAGTGCGCAAAGATTCAACGAAAACCTCTGAGCCCATTCCTAAGTAAGGTTACCATCCAACGCGCCTGCTTTGTGAATATGCGTTGAAAACTACATGCGGAATAGCTGCGATCAAATACAAGGGGTACCTGAATTCTTGGCGGGGGCTACGCGGCGGCGTCAAATTTGGAAAATTCTTGGATGAGGAAAAACGGGCTGCGAAATCAAAATTAAGATGTTTCCTACCTGTCTGATGTTAAATTTTTACGAGCAGACTGAATGCACGATACGGAAAGAATCTTTCTTGATCTTCATGTTCGTGATGGAAATGTAGAGCGCAAATGAAGACGAAAACAGAAGGAAGACACATGGAACACACGAACGCTGGTTTATTTCGAACCGTGGAGCAGTACTTATAGGTGAAAAAAACAGGAAATTATCACACATGCGCAGTAGGTGACACATTAATGCTTTGGCGCAAATATAACAGCTCCTTACCAGTAAGAGCAATAGATGGCTTGGCCACGCAGGACCCACCCAACCGGTCTATCATTTAAGCCTCTATGATATCTCGAGTTAGTTGGCAACGGTTTTTGGCGATAACAGAGCAATCTTGGTAAGCGGGCTGACACACAAACTGTTCATCTGAATCACTATCATTTTCCTCTTTACCATTTATCTTTCATTTCCTACCGCTTTGTCCTAGATAGTTCTTCTCACATTTCAAATGGATGCTATAGACAATGGAGTGCGCATGTAGCGTTCTCGCGCGGCGCTCGGCTCGCAGTCTATGGCGCACGGCGCCTGACAAGAAAGAGGACGTAGGGCTAGGCCGCCGCAGCGCGAGCAGCGCAAATAAACAGTTCGAACCTCAACGCTGTCGGAGCTGGTTCTTCCTCGCCTTAGCTCCGACACGTACATGAAGTACGTGTGATAATTGCCTGGTTTTTTCATCTATAAATACTGGTCCGCGGTTCGAAATAAACCAGCGCTCGTTTGTTCCATGTGTCTTCCTTGTGTCCTCGTCTTGCTTTGCGCTGTACATTTCCATCATGAATGACCTTAGTTCATGTCCGTACGTGTGTGCTGTGAATTCATGTGAGGAGTTCAGCCCAAGAAAGTTCGGTGAACTTGAGCTTGCAAGTGTTTAGAGCGTCTGTATATTTTCTACATTGCATACGAACAAGGGGGGCGCAGAGTAAATAAAAGTGGTGGCGACAGGCATCGAGCTGGGACGAGTGCATCCGTATATGAATGCTTTGAGCATGCATACACTCGAGGGGATTACGATTCATTGTCTCTGACATACGATCTCTCCTCGCAGCGTGAAATAAAACCTCGCACTCTGAGCGTGTGCCTCCATAAATCATCGCTTGATCGATGAGACTGCTGAGTGTTCTCTCCATCCCTGCTCTACTCTGGAACTCTGGTGCTGAGTTGGGAAGAATTTTGAGTAGGTGCTGGAATTGGAGGTGCGCGTACCTTTCAAGTTCAAAGAAGTCTTTGTTCGTCCGACGTATGGGAACGAGTTTTAGGCTTCCAAAACGAAGTTTGTGCGTTAAGCTGGCGAGCGCACTGAAACTCTGGAGGAAAAGTTTCTGTTCGGAGGTGAAAAGAAGGTGTTTCATTACGGAGATTTGTGCATTACGGAGAACGTTAGCCGAACGGCGTTTTAAATTACTAGCTTTCCTAGAAAGTAGAATGAGGATAACAAGGTCATAGAACCGCGTCGCGAGAGCAGCAATACTGGGCAATAACAAAAGAATGAATTGGAGCTCACGCGCGCATCTAAGTGGCTTAAAAATTCAGGATGGCTAGTGTTCACTGTGTTCGACGAGTGGCGTGAACTCAAATGTGTTTTGTTAAGTTTCCTAAATTCGCCTCCAGCGCGCCTCTAAACCTCCGTCTGAACCATTTACCCTTGTTTAACTTCCCCATTTTTTTCTCTTGTTTCACTCCCCGAAATAAATTGGCAACAGCGCAATTTGTAAAGATATAAACACTGCAAACCAGGCACGGAAAAAATGTCGGCTACAGCTTCATTGTACCTACGATGAGACGAGGTTGTCTCAAAAAGAGAAAAGAAAAAAAAACTAAAGTGTGAAGAACAAAGCTTCAACATCATAGAAACGGCATTCAAGTAGGAACAGAGCAGGTCTTGACGCCACGAAGAAAAAATGAAAGCAAATAAAATGTCTGCGTCCGTATACGAGCGAGGCGTCGTGCGAAGGCGAGCAGATATCGGCCAAAGAGGGAAAGAAAGCGAAACGCTCCAACACCATAGAATTGAGGCCGTATACGACTCCCGTTTGAGAAGACGGCTCGGAACGAACTGCTGTTCTCTTTCGACTTTTCTTCAGGCTATGCCTTGGTTCCAGCCATACCCTCCTGGCAACGACGTCGTCCCCGTGCGGCGAAGACAATTTGAAGGGGAATGTCGTCGGCAGAAGTACCCATAATTTGGAAATGAATCCGAAGAAGGCGGTGCCCGCGATGGTGGCCAGACGCCCGCCTCGGCGCCGACGACCGCTTGGCAGTCGGCGTCCGCTTTCTTGAAAAGCCGCGCTCTCTCCCCACAACGAAGGGGTGACGCTGCGGAGGACTTGGAATACCGCGTCACTCGAGGGGCGACCAGACTGCTTCCTCTCCTCCCTGCGCAGCAGTATTACTCACCCAAACTCCTCTGTCCCATCTGTTTTATCATTTGTGGGCCCACGGCGAAAGAGAGGCGGTGCAGACGAATAGAGAGTATCGTCTTGCAAAAAATTCGCAGTCACTAACCAAGTCAAGCAGTGATCAAAGACATTTCGGACTTGGTCAGTGACTGCAAATCTTTTCCACTTCAATGCCTGACCAATCGACTTTTCGTCCAATCCTTGACTAGAGTATCGTCTTGTTCTACTATTTTCAGCGGGAGCGATGAAGACGCACCGCTCTTTTTGGAGATCTCGTACAGTATCAATGGGAACGGAGGGATGGAGGCCATAAAGGAGGAAGAAAGGAGAAAATCTTGTCGTAGACTGCGTAGCAGTATTGTACGCGAACGTAATATACGGGAGAATAAGGTCCCAGGTCGTGTGGTTCGAACCGACGTACATAGCCAGCATGTCCCCCAGAGTGCGGTTAAAGCGTTCAGTGAGGCCGTTGGTCTGAGGGTGGTAAGCGGTGGAAGTCCGATGGATGACGGTGCACTCACGGAGCAGAGATTTGATGACATCAGATAAGAAGACACGGCCTCTGTCGCTGATGAGTTCTCGAGGGGCACCGTGTCGAAGGATGAACTGACGCAGAAGAAAGGATGCCACATCCTGTGCCGTGGCAGCAGAGAGCGCGGCGGTTTCGGCATACCGCGTGACGTGATCGACCGCAACATTACTGTTTCCTAGTATGGGCTACAACGACTAAGACACATTTGGATTGTCTTTTCTCTTTGCAAAAGCGAGCAGTGAGAGCAATAGGCAATTTAGATCTTTCGGAGGACACTGCACCTCATTTTAAAAGTAATAAAATAATGCCCATTCACAAACTCCATAAACACAAACTGGCCCTGAAAATTTCGCGTCTTCACCAAACAGATATAACATTTCAAACTAAATATCATGCCCAACCTGGTCCTTATTATCTACGACATAACTTAATACCAAGGCCCCGTTCGCGTACAACATACGGTGATCAAAAACTAAGTTATTTGATTCCGGATTTCCTCAATGCGCATCCTGAATTAGCTGAGATACTGTTTACTGCCACCAAGGTGCAACGACTGAGAAGAACACTTAGAGACATTTTCTTAAATGAAAACTAAATACCATGCTGTGCTGATAATTTCGTTCGCCTTCACTCCGGATCTTTACCTTCACTGTGATGACTGTTTTTCATAACACCACGCTACTGATCCAACTTACTGTTTCTTATGTACCTGTATTTTTGTGTTTTTCATGCCCTTTCATATCATGCAGTATTGATGTTTCTTTTGCTTTGTAATTATTGTGCTTATGTTATGTTGTTTCCGCCGCAGCCAAGGGGGGCGCGGCCCCGTCAGGCATGTTCTATTGCCTTTTGTCGCGTCCCCCAAGGCATTTCTGTAACGGAATGTCTTCAATAAAAAAAGAAAGAAAGAAAGAAAGAAAGAAAGAAAGAAAGAAAGAAAGAAAGAAAGAAAGAAAGAAAGAAAGAAAGAAAGAAAGAAAGAAAGAAAGAAAGAAAGAAAGAAAGAAAGAAAGAAAGAAAGAAAAGAAAGGTTCACAATATTTCACAATGTAATGCATTGAAGCATATTTGCGGGAGTATTTTGAGCTGATAATATGTTTAATGATCCATCGTTTGCCAGAAGCAGTATACGGGAGAGGCCCATATAAATCAATGCCAACGCGGTCGAAAGGGCGAGGCGGACAAGATAGCGGCTGCAACTCGCCAGCAGTACGGGTAGTGGGTGTCTAGTGGCGTTGCCAGTCGAGGCACTAGCGTACATATTTCAAAGCGAAATTGTACCGCATTGCAAGTCAGTGTGAAAACGAGCAGTTATATGACCGTAGGTGGCGAGGAATGACGAGGAGTCATTTTCGTCCATCAGAATGATAATTACGGCGATAAAGCAGGTTATCTCGGATCTCAAAATGGGAAGCTTGACGGCGCAGCGCCGGGGATGGTTTAACCGCCGATGGGTCGGAGAGAAATTCCAGAAGAGCATGAATCCAGGGATCCTTGCGCTGTTCAGAAGGCATGTCACTGACGGAGGGAGATTGCTCAGGGGCTCCGATTTCGCAGAGGCTGGCAAGTTCAGCGAAGAGCGGGGAGCGAGACAAGGCGTCGGCGTCCTGATGTTTGCGGCCCGACCGGTACACGACTCGTATTTTGTATTCTTGAAGACGCAGCGCCCATCGCGCCAGGCGGCCGGAAGGATCTTTCAGAGAGGAAAGCCAACAAAGGGCGTAGTGATCCTTAACGACGTCGAAAGGACGGCCGTACACGTAAGGGCGAAACTTGCCTAAGGCCCACACAATGGCGAGGCACTCCTTTTCAGTCACAGAGTAGTGAGACTCAGCCTTTGTGAGTGTGCGGCTGGCATAGGCAACGACATATTCATCGTATCGATATTTGCGCTGAGCGAGCACTGCACCGAGACCAATACCACTGGCATCCGTGTGAGTTTCAGTCGGGGCCGCCGGGTCGAAATGGCGCAAGATGGGAGGTGCTGTGAGGAGACGACGTAAGGTGTTGTAGGCGTCGTCGCAGGCGTGTGACCAAGCCGAAAAATCGACATTGGCCCCGAGCAGCTGAGTCACAGGAGCAGAAATTGAGGCAAAGCTGCGAATGAAACGCCTAAAATAAGAGCACAGCCCTAGGGAGCTGTGAAGTTCCTGAGTGGTGGAAGGTTTGGGAAATTAAGTCACGGCACGAAGTTTCACTGGGTCAGGGCGTACACAGTCTTTCGACACAACGTGACCTAAAATTGTCGGTTCATGAGCTGCAAAGGTGCATTTTTTTTTTAAGTTGAGCTGCAGGCCTGCGTTTGTGAGGCATGTCAAGACGTCCCGCAGGCGACCTGCCAATAACCAGAATAGGAACAATTACTTTACGCTGAAAAATGAGTGTCTGGCCGTATGCGCGTCTGCTATGTTGCCTATCAACGACGCCTTCTAATGATCACAAAGACGAGTTCAAGAGTGACGAGTTCAAAAGTGTACTTAACCCAAAACATCCGGGCTCCCGGTCGGAAACGGGTGCACATGTCGTCTCGAATGCAGCGCGAAGAGTCGCTCATGCTTCACGGCCTGTCGGCCTTCACTTCCCTGAACCTAGCTCGAGAGCAGAGCACAACTCGGATAAAAGTAGTGACGACGCTAGAACGCACAGCTCCCTCACGAACGCGCCTATGTACCGTGCTTACTTTCTTTAGCGAACAAGAAAACCGCAAACACTTGCAAAACGGATAATATGTGATAGAGTTGGTGGTTTCTTCGACTTAAACTTCTCTCTAGCGCCCGTCTTATGGCTGACATTTGCTGTCTTGTATTCAACATGCTAAGCGGCACGTTTAACAGGCGCGTGTATATAATGCGAACGTAATTTTATCATTCAATTTCGCGTCATTCTTTTCTTTTCTGAGTTCTGAGCGCGGAGCATAATGCGGGCCGGGATGTAAAAATTAAATCTACAGGAGACAGCTTGGCTTTCCCGCGATGACAAATGCGCGAAATGTGGGGGCTGGTGAGGTTCCCAAAATCGGGAAGGTATTTTATTTTTTTCCCAGGAAGCTAGCGCAACCACCAGAGTGAGGCAGAGCTTAGCGCATCATGCAATTTATAAAATCCTGCAGACGGACGCTCATAAGCAGAAGGAGGACGTCGCCGCAGTTTTCCTGTCTGAAGTGTGACGTCACTTACGTGGAAAAACGAGCTGCCTGCTCTTGATCTGCTTGCGAGACAGGACTTGAGAAGCGCCGTCTATTTTATCTTTTTAATGATGACGCCAGTCCATAGTTCCGTGCGAAAAAGCGGCCTGCTGTCGTTTTGTGGAGGCTGCAGTTGGTGCTTGTAAAGCTAAACACGAAGACAAAGACAAAGGTAGAACAAGGAAAAGCGCAAAATACGACGACGCGGGGATGTCTATGATCTCTCTGCAAGTGAGCATTTATATGGCGCTTGAGAGACCAAACGGCAGAAGAAAGCCAGTGAGTCCGGACAAACTTCACACAATACATTCGCAAAGCTAAACCAGCCGACAGGTGCAACTGTACGAGTTCAGCGATCTGTCTTGAAAAGACTAAGGTGTTTTTTAGGAAGTTCAAGCAAGCCAGTTAGAGCAAATGCGAAATCACGAAAGAACTAAAAGAAAAGGAATTATAGGCTTGCGGACGCATGCTTTGCAACGACACCTTGGGGATGGTGCCAGTTTATTTGGTTAGAGCACTGGCTGTTCATCATTCGGTGCGATTGTCGAATCTCACGGGATGCCCTCTCACGGAAGGGTGAGATGATGTCTGCGCCATCAAGGTTGTGTTCCGGTTCAAGCTTGGTGCTAAATAACGGACAGACGAGACAGGCTACAAAAAAAAAGGTTCTGACTGCAGTGGGCGATTAGGACACTTATAATGTACAGCATGCGTAACCAGAGCCCATGCCAGAAAATTTCGGTAAAGTGCTCTTGTTTATGAAGCAACATAGGTTATTCAAAATCCTCTAATGCGGTGTCTCGTAAGGCTACCAAGAACTTCATTACACGCGCGTTCGCAAATTAATCGGGTAATAATATGTTACTTAAGTGTGCTTGAGTAATAAAGCACATCTAACGAAAGAGGTTAATTACTCATAACGGCAGAAATATAGCGACCGCAGATTAGCTGGTTCGATTAACTTAGAGATCTTCTAAATAAGTACCCGGGTATTATAGAAACCATTCACAACAGTCGTTCCACGAAAGCTATTTAGCAAAAAGTTAACCCATTTCTTTTTGTGACATAGCAATGGCTTACTTTTTCTGCACATATCTGCCCTATATTAAAAAAAAAGAAAAATCCATGTTTTTATTAGAAAAGAAAACCTTACTTTGGCCGGCCTAGTTAAGCTCTTCTTGCCTTTTGTTATGTTCAGTCACACCGGTATTTGTATTTTATGTGCAATTCTGTGCAACAATGCTGACTCGCGAATATACTTTTTATAGCATTTCTTAATTGTGTACCTTAATTGAATATGTTGCTGTTTTTTCTTGTTTTTTCTTTTTTGATGTTTTCGTGTATAATGTTATATGCAATGTCTCTTTGGTGTTATGATCTGTTTTTCTTTGGTTAAACCTGCCCACTGCTCAGTGGTAGAGTGTAAAGGGGGCGGACGCTTCGTCAGGCAACTTTTGATTGCCTTTTTGTTCGCCTCCTCGGCAACCAAGTGTTGTTGAAAAAATAAAATCTGAAATCTGAAAGTCTAGGTTATATTTCTCTTAGGCTGTGTATGCCAGCAGCTTCACAATCATAAGAGAGGTGTATGACGGGCTGGGCTAAGAGCCGGAAATAGACATCCGATACCGCTTTGTTTTCAAAGAAAATTCCGGCATAACTTTATTACTTCATCCGGCGTGACTATATTGTGAAGGCCCTCGGAATGATATACCGCATACAGGGCGTATCGCAAGCGTTCACACTGCGAGGAAAATGGAAATAAACTACGTGGAAATTTCGGCCACCATCATCCCCACACATGTGGGCCCATTCGGATTGCGGGGAACTTCGTCAGGCATCTGCCGCGAGCTCGTCCACATAAGCGAACGCGATACGTTGTGCACAGGGTGTCACTTTCGCAAGCGTCGTATCATCTAGGGCAACGAAAAAAGAAAATAAAATCGATCCTCCGTGGTGTCGGAACATGCAGACTGAGAGACTTTCTCTCTACGGTACCGAAAGAAGGAAAAAGCACCATGCTGCGCTTGCGACATTTTTTTTCAGGTCTCGTTTTTAGGGTGGCTGTCGGGATAAGAAGGCGTGAACTGAAGCAGCACAAGTGTTGACCATCACCGCGGACAAGCAAGCGCATGAAGGCGCTCTGGAAATCGGCACTGCCGTCCAATACACGACGCACAAATAACTTCGTCCCGGCGCCCGCCATGTGCAGAGGAATCTGGCACCCGGCAGAAGCGTCCAAATGTGCCGCTTCCAAAGTTTGCGCGAAACGGCCGTTTGCTCCACGTGACGTGGTCCATCCGCGTCACACGTGCATCAACCAACAAGGAAGAACTTCTGAATGGCGCAACTCTGTCCGAACCCCAAATCCCATCGTCGAGCAAATTCCAGCCCTCACGCGTGGATGTTGCATCTGATTACTACAGCTCGAAGAAAAAGAAAACATAAAGACACACAAAAAAGCACGCACAAAATGCAATGACGTGGCCTTCGTTTTTATTTACTGTTTTTCTTTGCTGGTAGTTTAAAAATGCGGGCGCCATAAGTCAAGAAGCTGCTGCGCATATTTTCAGCGCAGGCATATTTTGAGAAATCCCGCCCTTGTGCCGTATTCGCGCCAGCAAAATATTGCCACACTCGGTATCGAGAAAGACTCTCACGTAGGTCTTTTTTTTTATTTTACCTCAGGAACTGCGCACAAAATATTCGGCGCTCCAATGGAACCGTTTCTGTTGTTCGATTGCTGCGTCCTCATCACATTCGCATCGGTATCCAAAACTGTGTTGGAAAAACTTGCAACTCATTTCAACGAGACAGGTTTGTATCAAATAAGCAATTTTCCAAAAGACAGCGTGCGTGATGTTAATTGGAGAAGAGTCCCAGGTGGAAAGAAACCAATACTTCAGGCAGTAACGAGTAGTCTGAATTCTATTCTACACAACGTATATATTGTCACCGACAGCCGGTACAGAGGAAGGGCACACCAGCACTAGAACGGCAGGCTCTGCTCAGCCCATCGACGTTCAAGAGAAGATGAGGAAGACAGGCGGGTGCCAACGACTGCATGGCGCCGCCAGTAAGTGGCCAACGGTGCGGAAATGTAGAACAAAGCTATGCAGAATAATTATGATATATTTTTACATAGCTATACGACTTAAGTACAAGGATGCAGCTCTGTACCGATGGCAGCAGAACATATTGGCCACCAAATATCCCCCGCTGCTGGGTTCGTTGAAGGAATTCTTTGCCTGGGTCTCACGAGTTAAAATCGGCACATTTATCTTTCTTTTTCGCGTCGGTTTCGATTATGACAAACTCGGAATACAGGTCCTGTGTTATGATCGTGTCCAATGTATGGCAGCATAACCCTGCTCTTCACGCGCATGGCCAGTCGCCAGCGACGCGTTATGGTGACTTCCAATCACAGAGTTGGGGCACTTCGGGCCCAACGTTTTCTGCTCTTTTCGGAGCAACTGTATTCCAAACGCAGATCTGAGCCACGGATCGCGTCTTTCAATCGGAGACAGGGAGCGGTTCCCGAGCCGAGATTGCTCCGCGGAGAAGTCTGGACTGCTCCGCCGAAATCGGCGGAGTCGACAAGAAGTTTGGGTGACATTCTTTTTCAGCGGCGCCCTCCATTTCCGGCGGCTTGTCGCGTCCGCCGCGCCGGCTCCTCTCCGCGCTCCGTAGCAGACGATCAGCTTCGCCCGCCGCTATGGACTCAAAAGTGAATCGAGCGATAAACGCGGGCAAGCGCAAGGAATGACGGTTACTTCCACCGACAGTTCGCGAGCGCCACCTACATGCTCTGGCCAGAGCAAGTGTACTCCAATCGCAATTTCAGATCACGCGCTCTCCGCAGGATTCAGGCGCTCTGTCACAGAGCGTACAGACTGTTCCAGGCCTGCGATTGGAATTCACCCTTAGACTAACAGAGGTGGTTTTTCGGCGTACCTTACGGTTTTCAATTGCCGCGGTGCTGTGGCTCTGCATAGCTCGCGAGTTAGCTCGCAAGTTAGCTTTCAGGCGTCAATGGACAATTATGCGCTTCACTGCGTGGCGAACCTTTGAAAACTTCTGCGAAGCCTCCTAACGCGTGCATGAAGGGAAACACAGAAAGAAGTTTTTGTTAGCTCACCCCTTTTATTTATTTCCTGCAGAAAAATGAAAAGCCCAACAACGGCGTCTCACGGTTTTTACAGTGCCTAATATAAAAGTAATGAAAAACGCGAACTGCCACCTGCACAACGGTCCGACAACAGCAGCAACTCACGTTCAGCCATGCTTCAGACGGAAAGTCGCTACGGCGCCTCGATGGTTCAGCACGGCAGCGAGCGCGCATTGTGCAGCGAGTGATCACATGCCACACCTTTCGGCTGCTTTTTCCCGTAAAGATAAATTGCAAAGCCATGCGAAGTCGCGTACAATATTTTAAATTTTAAGCCTACCTCCGGCCTAATTACGGTTCAGAAAAGACTGAACTATTGTTTGTATTTATAGAGGTCGACTGGAGGATTGAAGCAAGTTTTGACTACTTCTTTACTGTGGCATCTGATGTGCAACTAAAAATCTGGCTGAATTTTTCTTCCATTGCTCGTCAAAGAGCAATTACGCCGCTGGACGTTTCGCTGCGGCAACCGCAACGTAGTGACACCCTGCAGCCGCTCACAGTCGCAAACGAACTGACATCGGCTTCCGGCGTTTTGATCAATCAGGTGAGGCCGAAAACAGCGGTTTCAATCATTGTACAAATTCGGAATACTGGCCCTGAACGTCTTTCGGCCGTGTTTATGCATTGAGATGTTATGCGAAACAGTGATGCCAATGAAAAATCTTCGACGTTGAGGTTTTGAATGCTACAGGTGGGATTAGCCTTGCTTATTCTGCCGGCAATTGCTCCACCGTAGCGTCCCTTCTATGTTAATAATGTCCTAAAGCCGGTCACATCTCCCCCACTATGCGCACAGTCTCTTATAATAGCCCACATTATGCTCCCGCAGTCACCATCTATGCATACAATCACTCCACACAGTCCACATCACAGTCCACTCCAGAAGTCACCATCTATGCACATATTCAGTCACAGTAGAACATAGTCGATTGTAGAGCCACAATCCATACACACATTCGCTCACAGTATAACGTAGTCCACTCCAGAAGACACCATCTACGCACACATTCAATCACAGTAGGCCATAGTCCGTTCCTGTTGTTACCATTTAGAAACAAGATCAGTGTCCTGCAGAAATGTTAAAAGAAGGCGTGCAGCCTCCCTTCTGCATGTCTGGTTTCCACTCGGGTAGGCAATGACCTGAACTGCACTGTGAAGGGGTCCTGTCTTCTTGAAGGAAGCGAACATCACATACCTTTCCGGGTTGTACTCTGGGCAGTACATAATATAATGTTCGATATCCCCGCACACACCACATAAAGAACATAGCGGAGACGATGCTATGCCCGTCTTATGCATCCAGGCAGGAATGCGAGCAGAGGCCGTGCGAATTCGATGTAGAAGAGGCGCCTGGGATCTTCTCAGTCACTTGGTCACAAATGGCTTGTGGGGCGCACTCCACAGGGTACTGAAATGATCGAGAACCGTTTTCCTGCAGAGACTTTTTTCATCTTGAGGTACTTTTTTTGATGCATTCCATGACAGAGCTTTATGGGCGAGATTGCCTGCCACCTCATTGCCGCTCACTCCTATGAGAGAGGGCACCCATTGGAAATATAGAGTAAAGCCTCTGCTGTGCAGATTCTGCACCAAACGCAGAGACCTTATAGACAAGGCATCAGTAGGGAATCCGCGCTCTAACCTCTGAAGGGCAGATTTTGAATCAGTTAGGATGACAACAGGTTGAGCCGGGCAAGACCATAACTTCCGTAAAGCCGCCTCAATAGCAACACTTTTGGGCGTTGTGGAAGATACGACAGCCGTAAAGCGTACAGACCACTTGCAGTCCAAAGAAGGAATGTAAAAAGCCGCTGCGCTATCTTGTTTGACCTTGTCCAAAACCATCCGTGAAAATTTGAACATGGCGGGCATACTCTGTTTTCAAATGTTCAAGTACGAGCGAACGCGTTGCTGCCAAAGGAGAGCTGCGCTTTGCGCTGACATGAGGAATTGTGACCTTACAGTCGAGGCTCGGAAAAGACCAGAGGGGTTTCAACCGTTTCCTTTGGCTTCGGACATTAAGGCCTCAAGAACTAAGAGTATTAAGTGCCAAGTAGGCCTTCGACTCATATCTCTAGCAGAGCCGCTGGAGAAGGGATCGCCCAGCTACCGTCTCTCCTAGGCGTCCAAGATACATTAGTAGTCTCTGAGAAGCGACAAGGCTAAGAGGTTTCGATAGAGACTCATGAAGTACTGCCTTATTCGCAGCCGCCTGAGGAACTCCAATGGCTCTTCTTGAGCCCTTTCTGTGGGCAACTTCGAGACGTTCAAGCTGTGATGCCGAGGGAGAAATTAAAGGTAATTGATACATTATGCGACTGACCACCAGCGCTTCATGAAGTTTGACCATTGAAGAAGGAAGGTTTCCGCATTGCTCACGTGCAATTCTACGGATCACATTGAGACACGAAGATATAGATGAAACAATCGCGTCGAAAGCTTTTCGCCACTGTAGACAGGAGTCAATAATGACGCCCAGGAAACGCGTGTGGTTTAATGGACGGATGCAAGAGTGACCGAGGTCTATCTTCAACTGCGCTTGACGTCTTCCTACAGCTGGAAACAGAACAAAACCGGATTTTTCCACTGACAGAGACAATCCCACACCTTGAAGGCAAGCTTGTGCCAAAAGTAGAGCCTGTCGAGCTATCAGGGCTAATCGCTTGTGTTGGTAGCCAGTAATCCAAATACAGATGTCGTCAGCATATATTGACATACGCACTTGCCTGCAATTTTTTTGCAACGAATCGGGAACCATAACCAAAGCCAGCCATTACGACGTTAAAGAGCGTGGGGGAAAGAACACTTCCTTGAGGCACACCTCGTGATAGAACCCTTTCGGTGCTTAAGGTACTCCATAACCGTACACGAACCGCACGATCACTTATAAACGTTTAACTGAATCTTAACATATGGCCCTGTATGCCCATGCCTTGCAGGCTGTTTAGAAAAATCTTTGATCCAGCACTGATAAGTAGGTTTCTACATGAAGGAGGAGAGTCGAGTTATTGTTCTGGTTAAAATTGATTAACTGGCTCTTTCTCTTATTTTTCGTGCAGCAGGGGTGGGCACGATACTCGGAAAAAGTACCTTCGGTACCTACACTCGATACCCTCAAAAATTATATTTTAGATACCGACGCAAGATAGCAGCCCAAAATTGATTTCCGATGCAGATACTCTACATTGTATCATCGCTACCTCGATACATTACCGAAATCGGCAACAATAATACAGCTCATAAAATGACCCACATGGTTAAGAAATTTCTCCTTGGTTTCTGAAAATTTTAGTGTATCTGATATAGCGTAATGTACTTGAAGGGGCTTGAACTAATCCGGCCGCACAGATTTCTTTAAGTTTCAAATTCTATTGTAGGCGTGGCTAGTTGCGTTAAAACTTCAGCATCGAAATGAAGCGATGATGACGTTGAAACGATCACTCTCCTCAGCAGCCTAGCAAAAATCCCTTTTTTTATCTAATGTTCTCAATGTGAACCGGTTTCTGAGCACTTAACTACATACGAATGAACTGGAACTGTTTCTGGTGCTTTTCATTTGTTAACGCAGTAGTTACCAGCTGCCTTTGAATTTGCCCTCTACTAAAAGGTACAAGCTCCATGTGTCTGGGAAAGTCAGATATTTTCTCAGCACTATGGTTAACTGATCTTTGAAGCTAAACATTCATTCTTAAAGGTTAGAAGGAAAAAACAAAAGCAAATAGACTAAAAGAATTTTTAGGCAGTCATATCTTGCTTCTTTACGTTATTTACATGTGTTTTTACTTAACGGTTGTAAGTTACCGCATTTCCTCAAAACGCCGTTTCAAAGGGGCCCCACGATGTGGCCATGCTTTAATGAAGCTGTGAAAGGGGGTCTCAACAAAGATGTGATGTGCCTAGGATGCTAAAGGACGCCGTTTCACAAGTATCCTCTAGCAAGAATTTTTTAGATGCGTTTTGTGGAAGCTTAGTTATCTGTAGTCAAAATTCGAATTTTCGCCTCTGCGCGCCTTTCCCTCTCCTCTCGTCACTTTTTGCACGCCGAAATGTCGGCGCTCCTCCGCCGGCCCCTCGCACTCGCCCCCTCCGCCGGCTGCCGACGCGCGCCAACCAATGCTAGCAGTCCGCCGCTGACGTAACGAGCGCTACATGATGTAACGAGCGCGGATGCTGACGTAACGAGCGTGGATTCGGGCGAAAGCCCAGCACCGCAGGTCGCCGCTAGGCGCGCAAGCGGGAGCCTTGCATTGCGTTGTAAATTGCGTTGTAAATTACCGGCTCGCTCTTGAGGTCTCGTACGCGGCATGAACGCTCGTTGGCCTGTACCCTGCATAATGTGAGCATTATATAGACAACCTCAAGCACCCTTTTCAGGCACCCTTTAAGCGAACCAAAGGAAAAAGAAGCTCTCTACAAGGGCACGGCCGAACGTTGCCATTTTTTTATTTTATTAAGGTGGATTTTATCAACAGATAAGATTGAAACATATATAGACGTCGAATCGAGGATCCTCGAGGTATAGTCCACACAGAATCTCAGGTATCACTAGCGCCTCTTGAGAACTGGTTGTTGTTGCGTCCCTCCTCTAAGGAGAGTGATCTGATGCCTTTGGCGCTGGCGGCGCTGATGGCCCCCTTGATACGCGTGAGGAAGAGTGTGTGACGTTTATCGTGCTTACAGAATAAACAACCAATGTCCTGCAAGCTCCTAAGCACCAAGGCGAAAGTCTTCCATTTCTGTTGGTAAACACTGCAAATTGAAATAAAGGTGAAGGGAAGTTGTTTCTACGATACCGCGGTGAGCCTGACTCCTCGTCCCTTCCGTCACTGAGTGTGCAAAGTTCATCATATATTTCGTCTATCTGCCAAGCAACAAACGCGGGAAGACGGCTGTCTGGACCAACGGCATTAACATCGTATTTTCCCAATTGAGCGAGCGAGACTTGAGCGAGCGCCGCCGGCCCAATGTCTGGAATACTTACAGCAGCCTCAAAATTTCCGGTGCACTTCTTTTACGATACCGATGCACCGACACTTTCATTTTGAAGCGAAAAGCTTCACTACGCTACGTAATGCAGTCGTCGCGTTGGCCGGAGAATGACCCTTAACGACCTTCAGCCCAACCACGTTAGCCGTGTGTAGCCATATGTGGTACAGTTATGGTGTAGAACCCTTGACCCATGACCTTAAGTGGACTGTAACAAGGTAACCATGCGGGCTAGTTGGTGTATTTCAGACAAAATTTCACCAGCGAAAGCACGAGACACCAGGAGAAGAACAACACAGGACAGCGTTGTCCTGTGTTCTTCTACTGGTGTCTCGTGCTTTCGCTGGTGAAGTTATGTCTT
Organism: Amblyomma americanum; assembly: GCF_052857255.1. Classification (NCBI taxonomy): domain Eukaryota; kingdom Metazoa; phylum Arthropoda; class Arachnida; order Ixodida; family Ixodidae; genus Amblyomma; species Amblyomma americanum. Next base: position 4,749,141 of record NC_135503.1, on the reverse strand, counting down.
AAGTTGACATTTGACATTGGGTGACGTTTGGGTTAACCTTAAGAACATCCTATGGGGTGATGTGAAGCCATGTGATGACATCCGATAGGGGTGTCGTAAGACCATGTGATACCACATCTTAGCCACGCTGTCGTTTGGGTATATACAGCATAAAGCGGCTGTCGCGAGCGTGTATCGGCACTGCCATGGACGAGCCTCAAACGCTTAGCAAGCGTCCTTGGTTTTCGCTGAATTCCAGAGTAAGCGAAGTTAAGCCACTGCCAATTTTTTGGCAACTGATGCCTAATACCGATACACAAAATGTATCGGAAGGTAGTATTGAAGATACGTGTATACTGCCAATACTGTCCACGCCTGTAAGGCAGCAGGGGTCGCTTTTATGACTAGAAAATGTAGTTTAAAAATTTCCCCGCCACTCGAATAAAACTTTTGACGTCTACACTGAGAAAGGCTGTTTGACGACGTTTTTATGTGAATGGCTTGTTCTGGGAGATGCCATGATGCACTTGTGTTTTCCTCAAGTGACCAGCCTGCGCGGGGGTCGCGCCGATAGAGAAGTGCTTTGCAATCTTGCAATCAACAGCTTTGTCGCCTCACGAACGTGGCTGTCGGCAGAAGCTGTGTGTGTGTAGAGCGTAAAGTACACGTGATCCGTGCAGCGTTAAACCTCGGTCCCCTTCTCCTAATTAAAACTTTCCCTCTGTGCGTGCTTTTGTGCGCAAGGCATGCTGCAAATGGAGAACTTCTCTGTTCCTTCACAAGCCGGAGTTAGGTCCCCTAATGAAGTGCAACTCACTCACTCGCATATCCTGTACGTGTGGGGTCTATCTAGTCTTCCGGCACCGGCGTGCGGATGCGTTACCTTCGAGCACCCCGTTTCAAGAGTCGAAACGTCAATTTCTCGTCACCGAAACAGAAAGTCTCTCTGCACTGCCTTGGCATTCCCTTCCCACTTGCGCAAATGCACGCCTGACGAATCGGCGGCTGCCTACTTCGTTTGTGCCTTGTTGTTACACAGTTTGGCCTTCTTCGCTGTCTACTGTCGGATGAAGCGCAATAACAGCCGAACAGCGGGAAGAGTAATAGCGGAGTTTCTCCGCCTAATACGTTTACCGTACCCCTCATTGGGAAGAAATGATAAAATTGCTACTGTAGAAGTACACACTGAGGCCATTCATAGGCCGATCATAGCTTCCCCCATTCGCCCTTCCTGTCGCCGCGGCGCAAAAACGGCTGTCATCGCCAAATTCTGCTAAGTGAAATGGGCTCTTCGGAGTCCCCGCGGCTCTAAACGACCGTCCGAGGATCCTGTGAACTCCCTCCCCGCCATTCCAAAGCAGAGTTGGAGGCGCACTGCCGTCGTGCAGCGATCAGGACGACGCCCCCTCTCGGGAACTCACGGTCTCACCCGATCTCAGCGGACTGCTCCATCTTTCTGGACGGCCTTGCTGGGCGGTAATGTCTGGCCGTTACGGGCCCGCCTAATACTTTAAGCGTTTATGATCTACATGCGAAAAGAAGCTGTGGCGAAAATACTGTTTTCGAAGCTCGATCTCGCGGGTTACGCCCCGATATTGAAGCGGTTGTTCCTGCCTGTGTGTCATACCGAGAACTACGTGCTCTGGTTTGGTCATGGAAGTTCCGGGTCGTGGCATTTGCTCCCTAGAGTGCACAGCCTGATGCGTTTGCACCCATACGTTATATATATATTGCCGACGAGCGGACTTTCTTTCGAGATATTTTGCGGACGAGAGTACATTTTTTTGGCATTCTTTTAGGCTGCACGGCACGTTAAAACGTGATGCCTGCTGTGTGCATATGGGTGTAAGAATCACTGATAGAAAGCTGCTGATTTTTCTTCCTCGGCAGCAGCTCACTACACAGATAATGTGATTAAGCTTAGAGTACATATGGCATGTAACATGATATTTACGCAATAAAACATTTTGACATCCGAACTCGGCATGGATACGAAAAACATCGCACAGAAATGATCCGTTATTACTTTGAGCCACTGGTGTTTCATTACACCCGTTGAAATATCGGGAGCAGCGTGCTCTACTGAGCTACGGCTGAACGGAAGTGCTATGCCGAGGATATTGTATCCGCGATCTCGTCCTCAGCAGCGCAAAACATCATTGCAGCATAGCGGATAACGTGTAGCCACGGTTTGCGCAGCTCTTAGCGCGTATAATTCTGCTAAAGAAAAAATCACCATGTTTACCCCGTGCACATCCGGTTCTTTTAGAGAGCGGTGCGCCAAAAGTAAGGACCAACTTTTGCAAATTTTTCGCATTCCCTTCACATACACGCCAAAGGGAAACAACTTCTTCGTCGATTGTCCTCTTTCACATTTTTATGTGCCTCAGTGGCTCAGCAAGAAACGCTCCCCGCAGCCGCTTTCTTTCTTCTTTTGAGAGCCTAAAATCCTTTATATGTGGAGGAGTTAGGCCGGAACTTTCTACACCGAACTTAGAAGAGCCTTCTAAACTAATTAGCGCCGCATTTTGCAAAGGCTTCCTTGTTTCTTGTTTTATTGAGTAAGCCTCCTTTCTCCTTCTTTGCCTCAGTGGTTAAAAGCGCGGTACGCTGCAGCTTCACATTAGTGCGAGTCAAGCTCTATTGTTTGTTGCAGTCTTCGAAAAAACATGTTACGTTGTCACTGACAAACGCTCTGTCCTGCGCTCGGCCTCGGTTTTTACTGCGATGCCTTAGAAACTGTACGCGGAAGCTCTAGAGAAGCGCGTGCGCTGTTGTGCTGCAAAGAGAGGCGTGTTACAGCGCGGCTGTCCTCCCAGCGTCCGGCGTCGGCTGCGGGCAATTTGGAGTATTCGCGACGTCCGCAGAGCAAATTTCGCCTCCACGCCCGCCGCGCCCAGTTTTTTCCATGTGAGGAATTTAGCGAGCTGCAAAGTGAATGTGAGCGTGCACGCCGAGTTTAGCTAAACGCTGCGAAGGCGAATCTCGCATTAGGCTAAACTTACGCTGTCACTTCCAGGTGTCTTAATGCATAATTAGTGTCTTATGTGCCAGTGCCTCGAGGTACACGTATGAGATGCTGGACTGTTTGTTCGCCTATAATGCAAAAAAAATGGTGATAGCCTTAGCTTGGCCTACTTTTGTTTATTTATTAGGCAAGGGCCCCATCATGAGGCATTTTTTGAGGGTGTGTATTGAAATGTGGCTCACAAAGGGCATAATTATGGGTGGCAATTATCGTGTTCTGCAGGCGATTTAAAAAGGTAGATTTTTTTTTTCTCGCAGCGATGTGGGCGGGAAAGTGGTTCCGGTCTTTGGCTATACGTGCTGGAATCCCACTTTGTGAGCCCGCTGAGGATAAACACCGTTGATGTGGCCGTTCACCCTGAGCGATGGTCTGTCTGGGTGAGGTACTGCTTATCCGCTGGAGAGCCTTGAAACAATTATATGATAAAGGCATAATTTAGAAATAATTGTGGGATACATGCAAAATATATGCCCCGTAACACTGAAAAGAGGTACTTAATATTATTGTTTCATCGGATCCTTTGTGACAGCCGTAACGAATGCACGGAAGAAGAGCAGAAGAGAGGATACTAGGAGTTTCCTTATTTAGGCCCCTACACCAGAAGCTTCTCAGTGGCTGGAAAGCGCCGACACAATTTTATTCTTTATGCCGTCTCCAAGATGCACGACAGGGGGCGATGTTTTCAATTCTGCGTTCTCGTGCGATGATTATAGGGCGCTGACGCGATGCTAAAGGCCTTGGGATTGGTAACAAAAAAGAAAGACAGTTCTGGGCCGGAGAAGTAAGAGGTTCTAAAGCGTCGGCTCGGAAGATCGCGCTTTCGTTATGCAGCGGTGGCAGGAAGAGCCTCGTACTTAACTTAGGCTCTGCTCTGCGTTAAACAGCGTCGCTGAATCCTGCACGTGGCGCTTTTGTAGCCTCCCGTAGACAAACAAAGTGAAAAAAACCGTGCCTGCCTCTCGGACGCATGGCTCCTCCTGCGCAAGCTCTCAGCCAAAGTGGACAGCGCTGGTTCATGGAGCTTGGAACGAGTGCCGCAGCGAGTTCATTGAATTGTATGGCAATTCACGACGCAACTTTCCCTGGAGTTGCTTTTTCCGAATCGCCAGCTCACGCGGTGTCCGAACCATGCATCGAAGAGCAGCTAGTGTGTAGCTCCGGGATGCTTTACTATCCATTGTTCATTATTTTTTCTGTTCTTCTCTAGTGCACGTGCGTAGGCCGTACTTATTGGAATCCCCTTATCGCATAGGCAGACGGCGTCATTCGGCTGCTGCTGCTACCGCCTTAAGTTCGCCATTGTCTGCTCTCTCGGGAGAGTTCAATCAGCGTAAGTGTCGTGGCGTGCCACGGACAGCTAGGCGAGGCTACGTGGCCAGCGGCAGAGTGTCTCGGGTCGTGAATATTGTATGAGCACCTGGCTGAAATGAAGGCTGTCCGAGATTTCCTCTGCGCTTCCCGCGAAATTATCGCGCCCAGCACGTGTGCTTTCCCGCATGCCAGGTGGCGATGGTCTTTCGAAGACTGCGTTTTGTTGTTGTTGTTGTTGTTTCTACCAATTCAAAGAAAACCGCGAGTTTCACACACCAGAGAGACTTCAGGCTTTAGACTTCAGAATTTTGTTCCCAACTGTCTACTGTCTTACACATTTTATTTCTTTCAGTGTGCTCTACAGCGCTCCTCCGTTTGTCTTGCTCCTGTGATCTCTAGAGCAAGCGAAGTCGCATTCTCTCACTGACTGTCTGCTCTTCGCTCTTCGACGGACACACTGTAACAGCTAGTCTCATTGTACACGCACTATCCAAGCGAAGCGCGCACCGACTCAGCCTGACTCGTTATTCTCAACGTTCAGTTAGGCATCCTTCTGTCGTGCACAAAGTGCTCCGATATTTACCAGCACATTTGGCGCGGCAGCTCAATCCCTGTGGCTTCTGACAAGTGAGTAGAAGAATTTTGCAGCACGAAAAAGATGAAAAGGGTAGTGAACAAGCACGAGAGGACGCTATGATATGGTTCCATGTGTAGTTCTTCCCGTCTTGTTCGTGCTGCGAAATTCGTAAAGAATGTATCAACGCCAACTGGCCCCAACATCGGCGCTTCTCATAACTGAGCACATAATCATTCTGGTGGATAGGCAGCGCACGAAAGAAGAAAGAGCGCAAAGGTGATTCGGCCCTCTGTCGTGAGCTTCGTGTGCTCTAGTCTTTCTTCTTAGTGAGCTGTGTATCCCCCAAACTGCAAATCCCGTAGAGCACGATGCCACATGTTAGATCTTTGCTGCGGGGGCCGCATTTCAGCAAAGTCGGAACGCACAATTGTTAGTGCACCGAGCTTTCTTCACCCCATGAGGAATCCCGGTGGCCAAGACAAAATCATGAAGCCTCCACTCTATCCGTCTTACCACGCTGGGTCAGGTTAAATCCACCTAAGAATACATCGGCCGTAAAGTTCAGAGCAAGGCGAAGGTTAAGAAGAGCGTTACAATTTAGTTTATATATTACCGTGTTCGCAGAAGGAAAATATGCCCAGAAGGGGTTGGTGCAAAACTATGAACACATCCACGTCCCGCGTAAAGCAGGCAAAAAGCGAAAATCATTTACCAGTCTTTTACCCTAGTGATAATGCGAATTTCAGCGCAAAGGTAACAGCAGCCAACGGCAGACGACACGCAGAGAGGAGACACGACACGAGGCTGGCTATTCATTTAACAGGTTAAAATGCGAGGACGGTGGGAGGGCGATGGCAGCACGGAATGCTGCGAGTCACCAGATAACAGATGAAGTCAACATCAAACGCTAAAATATCTAAGAAGCAAAAACATCGAAAAATGGCAGTGGCTTAGCTCGGCTATCCCAGGATATATGTAGCGAAAGCAAGTGTGAAACTCCCCCGTTGGCCTTGTTCACATATTCCACAACGTATGAAGCACAGGCATAAACGTCCAGTTTGACCTGTAGGTCCATGTTTGATTTCAGCACCGAGGCTATCCAAGGATTGAAGGGGTCGCGTCACTCTAACGCCTATTCTCTGGGCTAACGGCACGTTGTTCTTCGGTTTCTTGATCCCGCCGCTGAAGTCTCTTGGTCGCATTCCATCGTTCATCACGGGCCGTCTTCAGTGAAGCAGGACTCGGGTCTCTCCTCCGGCTGCTGCTAGCGGTCGGGACACCGGACGTTAAACGTGCCTGTCTCGCCGCGGCATATTCACGGCGGGCGTTTAGCCAGTCGTTCGGCGCACTGTTCGTCTGTTTCCTGGGCGATTCGTTTCCTCTTCATCTCGTTCCGCTGTCGATTCCAGGCCTCCCCCAGCTTATCAGAATTGTCGTCGTTCATACTGTCGCCTCAACTGTGGTTGCGGCGCACGCCAGCTCTCCTTTTCACTCCTGTGACATCTTATCACGCATGCGACGCAGCTGTCGAAGCGAGCGGAGGCGAGCGCAACGACGAGGAACTCGGTGTCACGCCTTACCAAACGGCGGCGGCGGCCAGCGGCGCGGTGTGACGTCATGCCAGTCGCCGCGAAGCACATTAACCTTCCGCGGTGAGGCACGCGTTGTGACGTCACGTGCCTCGATGGAGTACAGCCACGGCGAAATCGCGAGTTTGCGGCCTATAAAGCTTTCGCCTCAAAATCCAGGAGATGGAAAGAGCCAACAGAGAAGGAACATCGAAAGCGACAAAAAGCTAAAGTCGAAGTATGAGAACGTGGCCTAAAAGAATAATAAGACGGGCATGATAAATCAGTAAACAACTTAAGAGTGCTTAAGAAGTTGCAACAAAAAGATAGCCATCGCATCTCCGAAATCAATGCGCTGAGCGTTAAAGCCTGTAAAACTGTCCAAGATATATTATTTCTCTATAAGAGTCACTAATGCGGCACTAATGAAGCAATGATTGTTTTATGGGCGCGTCTTTTAGCCTGTTTCAACTTTAGGGAATTTAGCGGAATCTAGGGAATTAAATTTTCTCAAGAACAGGGTGACTGTTCTTACGCACAAAACATGATGATTCTATAGACAGGAAAGTGTATCTTGTTTGCAATGGTATTCGTGTTTGGTTTGTTTTACATCGTGCACATTTTGTAAGATATGTACAGCCTTCATCAAACTTTGAAGCCCAGCTGGTTTATTTCTGAGTCATGCAGTGGGGCTTTTGTAGCATCCGTGAAGATCTAACCTTTTGTGCGAGGAAGGCTAGAGTTCCTCTTTACTGCAAGAGATTTAGAACACTGGGCATTTATAACAAGCCACATGCCGTAGCTCAAAAGCATACCACCGCAACCTAAATTGAGCACATGCATTTATGTTCACACTCTATGCCTTTACTCATAATGTACACATAATGTATCTTGCGTTTATATTTCGTGTATGTGTGTGTGGGAGGGGGGGGAGAGTTTTTATCATTGAGATTTCCCATTTTCTTGCCGTTCCGATCTTCGTAAGTTACCTTCGCACTGTGCTGAGTTCCAATGCATTATCCTGGACGTGCAAAATGCATGGCTGGCAATACCAATGAGACATCGCGGAAACGTACCTTCGTTTTGTGCAGGCTAAAAATATTATCTTGTGCGCGTTCTCTTCCAACGTTGCTCGTACGATGACCCTTCATCGAAAGTATAAAAGGCAGTCGCTTGAATATTCAGTAGCCATAAACTAAAATCAACGAATTTTCTCTATCTGCACTGACCACACCGCCTTTCATCTGGCGCCGGCAGTCCATTAGCCAGGCTTCAGTGGGCGGCACGCCGTGGCTCGAGCCAGCGATGTCACTATAGGGGGGCCCCTTAGTCGGCTTCGTCCTTTCAAATTTTTGACTCTCCATGTTGTTCATTTTTCATGCAAGTAGCTGGACCACTTTCCCGTCCCTCGAGGACGATTTCCTCCACGTACGTTCCAAGTGTTCCCAAGAGCGCGGCGGTGGCGGTGTTCCCTTCGGTGATTCGATTGACCAGCAGAGCGAAAATTCCGATTCCTCTAAAAGAAGGCAGCTCAAACAGGCTTATTTTCTTTGGTGTTCACTTCCACCTTTTTTTTAAATCGCATATCTCCCTCTCTTCTTCTCTTCTTCGCAGGCTTTCTTCCTCGCCGTCTTACTTTGGTTCACTTTCATGGCTGAACGAATTGCCGGGCTTTACGCAGCGCACTCCTAGCCAAGGACAACTGCGAGTTTGCCTCTCAGCTGCCCTCGGAGTTGTGACAAAATGCTCGAAATAATCCAGGCTTTGATCGAGCTTTGCCTTATCTTTATAACTCTCCTCCTTCCTTCGTTTTCCTTTCGTTTTCCTCACCTTTGTTTGTTCTTTTTCGCTCTCTCTGTTTCTCTTGTCGACCTTCTCAGAACCTTGCCGGAAGTTTCAGCCGCGTTCACTCATGCCTGCCTAATATGTACGCCTGCAATGCTGGGTTTCTCGTAGCTGTGCTCAGAAAACATTTATCCGACGTGTTTATTCCAAATTTCCTTTCCGTTTATAGGAGGAGGAAAAACTTTAATTAAGTGAAGGGAAGTTGGGCGAGCTTATGGGTGGGGACCTCATTCCAGAGCTCCACTGGATTGAGCTGCCCTGCGTACCTGTTGTATGAGGGCCCGTTGGTCCTCCAGGTTACCGCTGGTCAGCAGCGCCTACTCAAAAGACGTGTTTTCCATCTGTATAGCGTTTGGTTTGGCCCAACATCCCCACGAAATGTGGAAGAGTGTAGGGCGGGCCTGGCACCAGGGACAGGTGTCGGGGTATAATGTTGGGTGTATGAGATGTAGTCTATGAAGGTTTGGAAATGTGTTCGTCTGTATGTGCCGCCAAGAGACGGCATCTGGGGTGTCTAATTTCCTATGAGGTGGAGAGAAATGTCTCCTTTGAAGACGCTGAAACTCGAGGCGTTCGTTATACCTAGAAGGTAGAGGTGTAAAAGAAGGCACGGTTTGTGGCCCCGCTCGGTTGATGATGCCTCGAGCTAGAGCACGTGCCCTCTCATTTCCCTCCAGACCCTCGTGGCCTGAGGTCCAGGTGATTTGGGGGTGCTTGGTGAGGAGTGTAGTGCCCATGAGCCGACTGACGTGCTTGGGAACTCGGCCTCTCAGGAAGTTTAGACACGCGCATTGCAAGTCTGTGATTACATGAGCGCTTTGGCCTTGGACTCGTAAGGCCTAATGGCAATGGCCACTGCGGTGGTCTCCGCGCCGCTGGTGTTTCGGCTCTTACAGAAGCAGTGAATAGAGTGGAGAAGCGGTGTTCCACTGCTGCCACTGCGTACTTGTCATGGTCCGGGTATTAATGCTGTCTGTTGCTTCCTCCTTGACTTTTAATCTCAGGAACAAATATTTCCACAAGTAGTAGCTGTAGCGGTTGTTTTCTCAGTAGTAGAAAGAAAAAAAAACTCACAGGATGGTTACGACAATGTAAAACGAGATTCAGAGACCACAGTTCGCTGGTGTGAATGTAGCATGTTTACTCATTATTACTTTTTTTTCTAAAGTGTTCGTGACGCCGCAATGCTGTCACTTGGGCCCCCAGTTTGTTCCGACTACTCAGCGAATGTGTTCTCTTGGCGTGGTGAAGGGACACCATCCATGGTGTCACTGCATGCTCACCCATCAGCAGCGCAACGCCAAAAACTCCGTCGCCGCAGAACCAGGAAACGGGCCCTTAACCGCTGTCGCTGCTTAAAAACTAAGAGGATCGGCTACAGACACCGTAGCTGTGTCGCTGAACGGCGCACGTTTGGGTTACATTACTGTCGAAAGTATAGAGCGTAGGCGGTAGGGCTAATTTTGTCGATGCAATAGGTTACGCAAAAGATTGTGCGAAGAATCGATATTGGGGAGAGAGAGAAGAAAAACTCCCAGCATGGTTACCACTGAGTAATGCGAGATTCAGCGAGAGCTGCTGAAGTATTTCCATCGCACAATATACGTATTGAGGTAAACAGTTCGAAAGCCGCATGCATATTTGTGTAGTTACAGAGAACATATACTCGTTCTTCGACAAGAGCTCCTCTCCAATCCGCCATTCAAGGCGCGCGGCGGCACCACCGCTGAGATTCTCCTCGACCGGTGGGTTTCGCTGCAGCCGCCGCAAACGGACCATGCTAGATTGTTTCGCTCCTCCTTCCAGGGTAAGCATTCGCCGGTGACTCATTCTATGCCCCATCTCCTCTTCCTTCTATAGTTGCCTACCTCCGGATAGTTCCAGTGGTAGCCCCAGTCCGGTTACGCATTCTCACACTCTCCTCCCGCGGTTACCGCCCTCCAGGTCATTCCCGTGGCAGCCATTCTCCCCAGCGTTCCTCGAGTTAAAACAGCTGTCGTGTGAACACTTCTAATAAAACCAAGGTCGTAGGCGACAAGGGCTGGAAAAATTCGAAGGACGTCTTTTTTTCTCTCTGACACCACCATGGTGGCTGTTAGTCACGCTCCTTATGATGCTCTCTGTGTTCCTTCTTGACGGGTACTCTCCCTCATCGTGTGAATTGTCTGGTCACACGCAGCAGATTGAAAGCAACGCCGAGGTGGCGGCGATGTGAAGAAGTCTAGGTATTTTGTGCCTCTTCTTCCTACTTGTTGCGAAGGCTCTCCTGTGGCCGTGGACAGAGCGCGGCCTTTTGAACTCCTCATGAAATACCGCGTCGAGAGCTGGTAAAAGTGTAAGGTCGGGGGGGTCGTGTACAGTTCTCTATAAGTTTAACATAAACACGCGAGGCTTTCGCTTGTGTGACAGGCCTACAAGAGAGACGGCAAACGCATAAGGATTTGATGAGACCGAGAGCTCAGTCAGCGAGACAAGACGCTCAAATAGCGTCCGTATCTATTCATCATCCGTATCAAATAGTATCCGTATTTGCGCATGGCACTCAGAGTAAGAACGAGCTCTGGTTCAGGTGTTTTCCACAAATGATGACGGGGACCAGATAGCTGGATTCCTTTCTGCTCTGCAGCACATGTAATACTCGCATTCATGTCCACTTTTCTTCCGATGCGGCTGTCGAGAAAAAAACCGCGTCCAGCCTGCTGGAGTACCTCCACCTCCTCCCTAGCGAGAAATTTTTCTGCCGACTTCACGCCTGAGCATGTCGTTCTCCGAGTTAACGTCGCTGTGAAACCTTACTCAGTGCCTCCTAAAGACCATCTGTTGTTGGAGCATTTAGATTAGCACCAGTCCTCTGCATATGTCTGCCTAATCTTATTTTACTTCCTTTTGCGCCTCAGTGCAAACTATGAAGAAGAAAATGAGACGCATGCCAACATCTACGCTGTATGTTCAGATGTCGATGCATCTGGTTGAGACAAGGGCGGCTTCAATGTATACGCAACGTTCGTTTAAATTCAGATGTTTCCTTATCTGGCATTAACTTTAGCGCATGGGTCATTCGTTGATGAACACCTTTCAGAACATTGTCCTTTTTTTCATTTCTTGCTTTCCTCGTAGAATAAGCGCTGCTGATTGGACGTCAACCGTTTGGGATTTACGCAGTTGAGTCATTCCCAGCGCCGGACGTTATACATTTACTTTTTTTTCTTAAATCTTTCCTGCTCGCACTGCAGGCAGTTCGCATTGCACGCGGATGGCGAGACGGCATAGCAGATTTCAATCCGCTTCGCGCAGCTCATACTAATGAACGTTAGTGCTGCCGTTCAGCGAATATATTCGTAAAGAACCAAGCAGCGATATTATAGCGTCTTTTCGTTCAAGCAGTTCAGTTCGCGCGCGGTGCGCATCATGCACTTACCGAGCCTCTGATAGCGTTCAGCAGCTGCCGCTGGGTCACGGACGTATGGGCACATTTTCCATTCTTCGATGTGTTTTCCTGCTCAAAATGCCGTCCTTCCTTCTCAAGGCTTACCTCGCGGCATCGCAGTTCTCCCGTGTCGCGGTATGCGCTGGCAAAACACTCGCATTTACTTCCGTTCGTTTTGACTTCCGTGTTTTTTTTTTCTAAAAGGCTCAGTGGTTAAAGCGCTCGGCTACTGATCCGGAGTACACGAATTCGAACCCGACCGAGGCTGCCGCGTTTCGATGGAGGCGGAACGCAAAGGCGCCCGTGTGCTTTGCGATGTCAGCGCACATAAAAGATCCGCAGGTGGTCGAAATTATTCCGGAGCCCTGCACTACGGCACCACTTTCTTCCTTTCTTCTCTCAGTCCCTCCCTTATCACTTCCCATACGGCGCGGTTCGGGTGTCATTCGAGATGCGAGACAACTACTGCGCCATTCCCTTTCCTCAAAAACCAATTTTCAGCTTTCAACATGTGCGCAGGTTATACTTCACGCACTCATCCGCGACTTCTCTCGCATGAGAAAAAGCACCGGTGTCGTGACCACCGGAAGCGCGGGTAACGCTGTACGCGAACGGTCGGCAATTCTACGCGTCACCAATCGACGTTCACTCGTGCCTTTGCAAGGGCCGCTGCCATGCCAGCTCTCTTTCCGAACTTCAAAAGCATTGCCGGAGGGCGAGTTTGCGCATAATCTTCTAATAGAGCGCTAGTGTGGCGCAGAGGGTGCGAGAGAGTGACAGGGACGCACGCTAGACTCCTTTGATTGACGGCACCGCGCAGATGCTTCTAGTCTCCCGCGTAGCTGCTACGCGGACACTCGAGCGGCCACTGAAGGTTGTCCAGACCAGGAAAGAACAGCGCGCAACCGGGGAACGTCTCCGCCCATCGAGACCAGGGCAGCCTGCGGCACGTTGCGAAAAGTTCGCCTCATAGTACGTGCGGCCGAGGAAGGAAGTGGAGTCATTTTTCATCTCCTCTTCCACTCATCACCTTGATCTTAAAGGATTCATTTTTTCACAACATATGCAGCACCTCCGAGCAAAAAATGTTGTCGCGCGATGCCCATGCATCAGTCTTATCACTTGAAAAGCCACGCCAACGCTTCGCTGAGGGCTCGTCTTCTCTCCTGTCTAGCTTTCTTGCCGTCTTCTTTCATGCGCGGGTGTGCTATTTCGAAGGCTAAGCCGCAGCTGTTCAAAACCAACCCTCGTGAAACAGCTGAGCCTCTTCACTGGGAGTGGTTAGTCTCTGCGGAGTTGTTCTTTTTTTTTTTGCCCAGAGAGACATTCACGTGCCGCTTTGTCATCGGCGGGGCGGTGCGTCTTATGTGCTCTTGCAACGAGTCGGGTGCGCCCGGGTGGCGGTCACCGCCACTGGGGTTTTAAACTAGGGACCTCCACCTAGTGCTTGTATAAGGATCGGTTCCTTACGGGCTGATCCAAACATACCTCGTGTTTCTTCCTAATAAATGTCTTCACCCCCACCGCCTCTTGTGAAAACTCAGTGACTCAATCTCCGCCAGAGGGTACTGAGATTCACGAGCACTGATTAATTTGTACTGCACTGTTTTTATAGGAGTGTGACACTTATTGAACATGGCTGCGATTATAAAGGTGTCTGCGAGAACACGTGGGAATACAACACCATGAATATGGCCGAATGCTCGCGTGGCCTGCAGCTGTCAACCCATCATCCCTAGAGACCTTTCTTTATCTGTTCGTGAAGATAAGCTAGCCGTTGAAAGGTGTAATCACAAGTTGCAGCCAGATCTGAGATAAAAGCTCTACGCACCCCGCGTACGCCTGCACGCTCTTGTCTAACTTCTTTTTTGCCATTTCTTCTGTGCAAAAGTCCCAAGAAAGGTTAAGCATGCTTCCCTATATCACTCGGTTTCTAAAATTTTTAGCGAGACCCCGCGGCGGCTGCGTTTTTATGGAGGAAAAACGCTAAGGCGCCCGTGTGCTGTGCGATGTCAGTGCACGTTAAAGATCCCCAGGTGGTCGAAATTATGCCGGAGCCCTCCACTACGGCACCTATTCTACCTTTCTTCTTTCACTCCCTCCTTATCCCTTCCCTTACGGCGCGGTTCAGGTGTCCAAAGATATATGAGACAGATACTGCGTCATTTCCTTTCCCCAAAAAACCAATTATTATTATTATTAGCGAGACCTCGTTGTGGGAGGCACTCCGCGATTGAACCACGCGGGGCTCCAGCACGCTCTTTCGCACACCAAACACCATGGGGGTGATCCGGTGACCAAGGGTGCCCTCACCCGAAAACAACGAAGGCGGCGCGAAGCGCGGTCGGACAACGAAACAGTTTCTCGAAGAGTGCCATGGCAGACACGCAGCCGTCGTTGGCTTTACCCGGACCCATTACACCGCCTTCTCATGGGAAGCAGCACCTATCGGAGTCATAAACTGATGACCCCGCACACGAGAACTGGTCCCACAGCACCCTTCCTAAAAACAAAAGTTTTTCACCACCGCCACCACCGCAGTCGCAGCAACAGCAACCAGAGAAAAAGATACTGCAAGCGTCGGCACAGGGAAGGTGCCGAATGTGACCCTGATCGGTGCAGAAGCCAGAGCCAGCGTCATAGCCAGCTATAAGCCTCCGCTCCACTTGAACGTTGGAAGTGGCAGAGAAAAGGCTGTGCACCGAGCCGCCTGGTAAGCGCAGCAGCCGTTGGTTGCCGAGCCCCGCACATGCGCAGCAACGAATGCGTCCAAAGCGCCAGCGTTGGCGAGCGGTAGTGCGACGAGCGACCGGTGCCACCGGTAAAGGAGCCATGGTGAGCCAGCGTGAGAGGCGTGCGATTCCGTTCGGTTACTCACGCTGAGTGTGCAACAGAGAGTGGTTATAGCGAGGCTTCGTGCACCTGCAAACGGAGTATTTGGATCGCTTTCGACGGGACGTCCCAAGAAATCTGCCGCGTGCAAAAACTCTGTGCGCAACGCGAAGGTGCCGCGCCTATCTGCGACCAACGCCGCTCGGCAGTGTCATCAACAGGTCAATAGCGTCTCGTCTATGGCGGCGGACGAGGGTGGCGCTGATGAACCCTCTCAATATTCGCTTACACTACGCATTAATACCCCCGAAGGCAGAAGGTTGGGCACCCGTCGCCGTACCTCAGTTGATAGAGCTCCGGACGCGAAATTTCTAGGTCGTGGGTTCGGATCCCACTGGCGACATGTGGTTGCTTTTAGCGCGAAAGCGCTATTAATTAGAAAATCTGAAAAGTCCGAGGTATCTGGGAAGCCTCAAACTATAACCTTTGACGGGCAAGCGGCGAAGGCCTTGCACAGCTGCTCCTATATGACGTCATCTTAACGCAACACGCTTCCTCCGACTGCGCATCGCAGTTTCGGTTGCACTTTCCGGTATTAGGTTGTTCTAAAACTCCTGTGAATGCAAAATAATAGATTTGTAAGATATATACTGTCATTATTTACCTAACGAAATTTTCAACGAACCTTCCGACTTGAGCTTTAAGCCCGGGGCAAACACCTCAAATCTTTTATCGTCTGTTTCGCTCGCTTATTCTCCTTCTTTACTTTTTTTTCCACCTTGCCCTTAATAATGCCCAGCCAGGCATGTGGACTGGCAAACAACCTCGCTCTTAGAAATTATTTCACGGTAATCCTCTTTCTCGAAACTGGATCTCGGGGAAACCAGACACTCGACAACAAAGTCTCAACTTCTCGATCGGCGCCGAGAGAGTCGCGAGCGGCGCGTCTCGAAAAAAACCGTGCAGGGCCATGGCGGCTGGAGTTTGCGCCTACCGACTGCGGGTCAACTAACCACGCGCAACAGCCGTTCATGAATGGCCGGCGGTGACGCCGTTTCCAGTAGTCGCTGCCAGCGGTGCATGGTCAGCCAAGCCCCCGGCCATTCACATAACAGCTTGCGTGAACTCGACGCCCGATCAAGTGTCGCCGGCCGTGCGTTGCACCATGCACGATGTTTCTGTGCTGCGAGACAAAGCGAGTTGAGGGCCTCGGAGGAGGGGCGCACTGCAGTGCTTAACGAGGCGGTCTGCTAAGCATGGCGAGAGCTAACTGACGGCGCTACGCCCACGCTCTGTCACGTTTCGCTGTCCGCACGCGTATGTACGAGGCCAGCGTGCGTGCGTTGCGCGCCCTGTCGCCCTGCTTTTCTTCGCGGCCTCCGCTCATCGCGTTACGACACACGCCGAGAGGTGCACCAGCTCTTTCTGCTGCAGATTAAGACGAGGGGTTTCGAAAGCCGGGGCTTTGCAATACTGTTGTGTTCGTGTAACTTTCACGCCGACGACTACGTCGAAACTTGATTACCTTGTCACGGTGGCACAGAAGAACTTTGCTCGCTTAATCCGTGTAACATTTGCTCTTGAGGGCGTCGCGCAGTGCGTCAACCTTTTCACTGCTGCATTTCTCTTGTCGCGCACGCACTGTGCCTCGCTCTGTCAACCTTCCTGCGCTGCTTCTATTGTTATTAAGCGTCGTAGCTCTGTACGCCAGGTTCAGCGTTCAAGAAGGAAAGCGTCACCAGCAGTATTTGTATTCCTGTAATTGCTTAAGGTGCTCATGCAACCGTCCGCTGCGCGTTCGACCGGTATGTGCTTCCAGTCTTGAACTAGAAACTTTGCTGTTTGTTTACCTAATTCGAATACCGTACTTTTTACGGTACAGTCCGCAGGCTATACATGTTTAAAGGTTGAAATTTTGCGCTTCGCGGACAGTCTTTAAAAGCTGACTGTACAGCCATTTCTTTTTAGATGTTGCCGAATATGGCATGAAATTCCCACCGCTTATTCTATTAGGGGGTTTACGATTCCTTCACTGTGCGTGCACGTACATTTTTATGCTCGGGTTACACAGCTGATTCCGGCCGGTCACGCGCCAGGCGTACGTTCAAACAACGCGCACAGATAAGAAGGGAGACTCGCACAGCGCTGACCGTCCTCGGCTGTGCGTGCTGTTTTACACACCATGGAATACCAACAAAAGACTGTTCTATGCCCCACGTACGGACAGTGCAGTCATTTTTATTTCTTAATATCTGTGGTTTATTCACCGCGTCTAGACTGTGTGTAGGAAATTTTGCTACCTCAAATTTTCGCAATTTTTGACGGCCATCGCTTTTAACGGCTGCATTAGCGGTTGAATGCTCGGAGCATCTCTGCTTAGTGCTCAGCAATGGTACGGCTGTGCCAGTTGTACTACGTGAACGAAACTGTGCCGTGAGCATTTTCTGAAATCATCAAAATGCCTGCCAGTGACATAATGCTTCCTCTTCGAAACTGCTCTGACAAGAACAGCTTTCTTTTTCATGCGACCATGGGAGGAAAAAATGGCGAAATTCGTTTTCAAGGCAGGATATTTGCTCATATTACCAGAAGCTCGATAAATTAAACAAAGTACTAAACAGTAATAATGGACACTGGCGCTTTTTGTTTCTTTCTCTTGTTTATTTTCTGAAACCGTGTTGGATGTGCTTGCCTTGACGTTAGGCGGCTCGCATTTGTTCGAGGCTAAAGCCCCCGCTGTCAATAAGTGTGCGTCATCACTGGTCGCAAGTATAAAACCGCGCAGTGTATAGAGTCGCCAGTCCTTCTGTCCTCTTTAACTTCTCGGTGCGGTTTCCTTCTTCACGCAGCCCGTACGTTCATACTGAACGAGATCACAAGCCGCTATAGGAAAAGACGAGAGCTGCTGCGGCTCACGAAACAACGACCGCACACGCTCCAGAAGCATTAATTCTCGCATTTCGTTCCGTGTTTCAGGGCATCGGCTGAAGACACAAATAAGGGATTCCGGCCGGCTTTGTCTCCATGTGCGCTGTTTACGCTGAGTGCGGCTAAAAAGGGATTTCTCTCGCGTTTGCTGCGGGCCTCCACGTTTCTCTTCTGACGGAGAATGGCGCTGGAAAGCGAAGTCTTTTTCCTTCGCGTAGTAATTAATCTCATTTCGGGCAAAACTAAAGGAGGCTTCCCTTTCCTCATCGTGATTCATCGCTGCGTGGGTCTATATATTTTCGGCTGTGCATGTTGTCACTTGCTTGGTTTGCGTTTTGTTTTTCCTTTCTTCGAATAAAGCCAACTGCTGAGCACTTTCCACAAAGGTGACAATGTCTCGTCCGTTGAGCTTCCTTTCTGAGTGTACTCTTCTATCTTTTTCTGTTCAAGTGTTCAACAACAATGTCCGAGCTGCTGACGAGGTTGGCCGAGGTGCAAAACAAAAAAGTTCGCCATTGAAAAAGAAAAAGTGCTTCTGGTGCCTCGTCAGCCATATATAGTTCATTTCCGTTGCTGCGATCGGCACCTTTACATTTCGTTTCTCCAAGTTTCAGGCTATACCGAGAGCTTAGAGCGCCGAAATGTTCACGTGCAGAGAGGTTTGTCGAGCTCTTCTGAAATGCAATCGGGATATTGAGTTAAATCTTAACGAAGGTGCCTTCTGTACTTGAGCGGACTGCCGAGACTACTGTCAGATTTGCCCAGGTAGACAGAATTTACACTTGCATGGAGTCGTTTATGGCTGTTTATTTGAGATTCGTATACGCGTGTATTCAGTCCCTGAGCCCTCTTTCGATTCCTGTGCCTTCACTTGGATTGCAACTTTCCGTGCTGAAACTGAGCCCCGCCGCGGTGGCTCAGTGGTTAGGGCGCTCGACTACTGATCCGGAGCTCCCGGGTTCGAACCCGACCGCGGCGGCTGCGTTTTTATGGAGGAAAAACGCCAAGGCGCCCGTGTGCTGTGCGATGTCAGTGCACGTTAAAGATCCCCAGGTGGTCGAAATTATTCCGGAGCCCTCCACTACGGCACCTATTCTTCCTTTCTTCTTTCACTCCCTCCTTTATCCCTTCCCTTACGGCGCGGTTCAGGTGTCCAAAGATATATGAGACAGATACTGCGCCATTTCCTTTCCCCAAAAAACCAATTATTATTATTATTATGCTGAAACTGCTCACATCGGCGATCAAGGGAACATCGTGCTCACGAACATCAGTGCATCTTTTTTTTTTAATCATAGTTTTCAAAGCGCCATAAGGGATGAGTAGGGTCCTCGCTCTAGAGGCTGTGTTGAGCATTAAAACGCCGTTCGAAATGCAAAAAGAAATGTCGAAGTCACATTCTCTGCTTTCTCACATACAGGGGGAAGTTTGTAAGCGCGCACAAGAATATATATCCTGATAGCAATTGATCTCGGGAACAGAACATGTTGAAGTGTTTTGTCATTCTTCATAATTTTGTAATTTTTTTACGTGCTGTCCGTAGACATAGTTCTTTCATTTCATTTATTGAGCCCTCAGGGCCAGAGGCATTAAAGAGAGGAGTGGATACAAAAACTACATAGACAACGAAATGAGTGTTACGAGAAATTTCTTCTATTTTTTACAATGTTAGCTATAGCGTCGCGAAAAATGCTGGTTATCATTGATGTCGATAATTTCAGCAGGAAGGTGGTTCTATTCATGTGAAGCACGAGGCAAGACAGAATGAAATGCTGACAAGGTGTGAAATGTTGAAATTCCAACCTTGTGGCGATGATCGGTGTGGATTGAGACATAGTGGGGAGGAGCAATGAGTGTGTTCCGTAGAGAGGAATTCTAAATTTCTCTGTGCAATACTACAGGGCTCTTGTTCTTCTAAATAACATTATAGTTCCTGAGTGACTATACATCGGCATAAGTAGAGGGAGGAAGACATCAACTGACCTGCATGGCAACTCACTGAGGGTCGCCTTTCGATATGAACTAGCAGAACCAGCAGGATATGGAGATCTAGATCGCGACAACTGCGCCAATCCAGGTGCAGAGGCAAATATATTTGGATAGACATATTTGGAGAGACAAGCGCTTCTAATTCTCTTGGCTGCCACTGCGTACGTGGCGCATATGACTTTAAGCATTCGAAAACAGCACGCTGACATGATCCGTGAGGTAAGAAAGATGCAGAGTTACCAAGTGACTGCCAGTAAAGTGCTATAGGCCGCTCTATAAGGCTGCTGTCCTGAATTTTTTCTTAATGAGAAGGAAAAACAAGAACAAATACGACTGCGCAATGTGCAAATAAATACATTTTCTGCGTTGGTGAGTGTTTCAGAACAGTTTTAGATGAAACGCGAAAGTTTTCTTGTTGAGAGTTACCGCCGGTGAGGAATCAGAACTGGGCTGAGTTGAATGAACCGCGCCGAGGATTGTTCTCTGCAAACGCGTATTAGTATGGGCTACTGGGTACATTTCGCAGGAAATTGTTCTCTGCGCGCTGGAAAATCGGGAAGATGCGTGAACGTGAGTCTGTGAAAGCAACGAAACAATCTAAGAAAAGCAGTAGCACCTGGACATCTTGGCATCCACTGCCGCTACTGCGGCGAAGACGCAAGGCCCTTCTCGAAGACTGCCACACTGTGGCTAGGAGCAACTTCCAGCTGACAGCGGCTATCACTGTAGCTCATCTCACAGCTCCGCCCAAAGGTTCACGTACAAGCGCCACGTCAGTTTGTTTGTTTTTTTAACCCCCAAAGAAATAGACTTATTATCCTGGAGTTTCTCAATTTTTTCGCTCGCCTCTGAAAAGTGGCCTGGCTGCTATTCACCTAGGTTTTACACGCTTTATTTTAATTTTCTTTTCACTTTTTTCATGCTTTTCTCCTCTCGATTGGAAAACCAAATGATGAAGCATCGCAATAAACATAACTTCTTAGCTCTGCGTTTGTCCCATTCTTTCTGCGTCCTTGTTGCTATATTGCTCTGTACGCCAGCCATTTTGAGGCACCAATTCCATCAATCGTCTACCTTTGCGAGATTCTAGTCTATAGTGAACTGCTGGTGGGGTGCGCTGTAGTGGCATCTGCAGGTCTTGTGTGTCTTGTAGGGTTCCTTTATAGGAGCTATGTTTCAGTCATATGCTTCCCCTGGATTTGGTTCAATTAACCTTGCCCCAAAAAATTCCTGACGCCCTGTTAAGAGCATCACGGATTGTCAGGTGTTCCACGGCGTTTCCAGCAGCTGTCAGGGGACGTTCCAGATTTAGTGTATTGATCCGTTGTTTTGGTTCTTGCTTTGGTTGTCACATCTTCTGAATTTCCTAAGTCAGTTGCCATTGTATGAGAAATACAACACGTAAGGCAATAAACAGTCCCCGTGCTGCAAAGCAACGAACTTTACAACTATAGTTGTGTTGGAAATTTCACATTCTGTCGTTTCCAGCGGCGATTCAGAAATTGACGCGGCACTGGACAAACAATAAAGAACGGATACATTATCTGCTGTGACAACTGCCGCACACGACGTCCCCGTGTACACGTCCAGAATGGCTAAGGCTTTAGCTGCTGCGCAAAGTAAAGTCGACAGCGATACGTGTCTCCCAAAGATAGCACGGAAAAGAAACGCCCCTGTCTCCCCCTGGCCTCCCTGCTTGAAGCCCCCCACCCGCGTTTTCCCTTTTCCCGGCCGGCTGTCTATAGCCGTCGGCGCAGTGTCGGCCGGAAGGCTCCTTTGCGTGTTTGTAGAACGATTGAGCCGTCCGGCGATTCGCCGGCGCGCAGCCGCCCGTCGGAGGAACTTCTCGCGAGGCTGTCGTGATTTCGGCGGGAGGGAAAGAGGGACGGAAGGACCCCGACAGGGCGCGGACAACCGACGGGAAAAGGGGGGAGGCGAGACAAGACGGCAGGCTCGCAATTGTTTTCCGGGCAGGAAGCCCATTAAAATGTGATGATCAGACTGACCGTGCAGTTATGCTTTCGGATTTTCTTTTTCTTACCTCATTCGTTCCCTTGCTCCTTCATACCCTTGTACGTGTCCCTTCTGTTCCTCTCGCGCACTCGGTTTCTTCCCTTGGTTTCCCGCTGGCGACGTGCCCTCTTGGGTGCGACCGTGTGAATGTGCGCTTCTTGCTGCTACCTTCGCCTCGTCCGCACACTTCGTCTGTTCGCACTCGCCGCCGTTTCGTCCCCTTCATTGGCTCCTCGTGCCTTTTCATCTTTCCGGATGCCTTGTAAGACGACGCGCGCACTCCTCATTACATTATTCATTGAGGACGCGCGTACTTTTCTCAGCCGGTTCCCTTGACACTCGTTTCCTCTTTTTTTTTTCTTTTCTATCTTTGGGCACCCCGCGGAATTCTCTTTGTCGCCCCCTCTTCTCCTGTTCTTTGGGTTCCACCGTCGTAAGAATCCAGTTGTCTTTGTTCCAGTCCGTTGCCTTCATTATTCGGGTCATCCTGCCTATCTTACTATCTGTCTTTGACCGCCAGCCTGCTTTCCCGCGTTCTTCGGCCCACTTGTCTGCAATTTTTTGCAGCGCTCTTCATACTAACCGATTCAATGCATTGTTCCGTTGCTCTGTGTCGCCCCGCTGTTTCTGCGGAGTTCTTTTAGCTGCCAACATGATTCTAAGCGAAGATTGAGATCACTTGCTTCTCAATTAAGAACAGATTAGTGAACCCTGGTTTAGGGCCTTTTACGAAGCAGTGGCTAACAAAAACGTAGAAATTGCCCTTATTTGGGGTGGTTTGGGGGCACAATGGCGGACATCTTAATTCTGTGGTATCCACACTTGCACACACGATTGGGTGGTGTGCTAAGCAATCAAACTAAAAAAATCTGCGGATGAATCATGAATTAAACATTCCTGAGTCTGAAAGACAACGAAAGCTAGAGCTCAGAATTTTCTCCATTTGTCTAGCGTGTCACTGGTGAAGCTCTTTTGCTGAAGCATTTCTAACATAGAGGTTGCCGTGTGTACCACTATACGAACACGACGCGTTTGCATACCTAGCCGCTGGCCTCACCTTCGGTATTTGGCAATCTAACTTATGTGTTGGCTACTGTTCATATTTGCTGATCTTGCTAAGTATAAGAAGCAGTAAAAATCATGTTACTGTGCTTGGCCTCCTTTATTCTGTACAAGTAGCATTACTGATCAAGAGAGCATATTGCCGGTCTGGTAACGCGAAAACCAGACGAGGGACACACGAAAAGACATAAGCGCTGGTGAATGCCTCATGGGCCTTCTCCTGTGTCCATCGTGTGGTTTTCGTGCTGGCTTCTTCCCGTCATGTAGCATTATTGTTTTTCAGCGACTAAGGGGAAGCCCATGCGATAGCAACAATAAAAGTTCAACATCGTTTTGAGGTCGTGAAGTATAAATTCGATTAAGTGGCCCACCTCGGTTGTTCAGTGGCTATGGCGTTTGCTTGCTGTGGCCAAGCTCGCGAGTTCAATCGCGGACCTTATGCTGTGCTATGTCATTGCACGTGAAAGAAACCCCAGGTGATCGATATAAATAGGAGCCCTCCACGTTTCTTTGGAGCGTCAAAATGCCTTTACATCAATTTGTTATTGGTTAGGCAAAGGAAATGCTGTTTGCACGGGCCCAAACACCCGGCACGTAGTGTTACTGCCGCGCCCACATGAAAGCTGCAGTTTGTGGTTGTGCGCACTGCTTTTGCGGCATTCTTTCATCGTGTTTGTAATTGGGGAAGAAATAAGTGACGAGCCACTTCAATCAATCAATCAATCAATCAGTCAATCAATCATTTTCCCCAAAAAAAGCATACATACCGAAAAAGGGAGCAGGAGATAAATTTGAGCAGCAGCAATTTGATATGGTTTGGGCTACCCAGGCAGCAGTGACCAGGTGTTCATAACCTTTTTTCTTTATTTTACAAATACGCAATATGTAAAATGGCTATTAAACACGGGTTCACAATTAAAACAAAAAATAACAATTGGAATTTGAACTGTCTGTTAACGTGTTGATACAGGATGTTTACAGCAGTAACTATTAAACATCATTTTAGCCCGGTTTCGTTACCACTGTGTGTCGTTTTGTGAGATCGTTCAGAGTGATTGGGAGTGTGTTAAAAATTCTCCTACTTTCAGAGTTAGTGCGTGAGAAAGCAACTTTCTATGGTGGCTCATGACAGAAAGGGCAAGTGTAGTCCTGTTTGCATAGACTAAAGTGAGTGAAGAATCTATCTAGCTCCTCTTGTACCGCTGTAGAGTAACTTTGTATGAGTTCGCATCTCTATACATATTGCCAGTTTTTACTCTTTTATTTTTGTGGAAAGCAGCGGTAGGGAACTCATTAAATGGTACATTTTCAATCGCCTCAACTGCTTTCTTTTGTAAAGAGATCAGTTTGTTCAAATTCTGTGAAGCGGTGCCTGTCCATAACAAGGTGCAGTATCTATTTGGTGCAAAACAAAGCTTTATACAACACCTTTTTTTACTTTAGCGAGAAATAAATGGCGAGATACCTACTATTCAATTCAAGATACCTACTACATTTCGTGCTTTTGAGCAAATATGATTATCATGTTCCTTCCAAAGCATGTGTTCGGGATGAACAACGTCATGTGTTTACACAGATTTCTCTCGGCAAATCACACATGGACCAATGATAATGCTAACAGGAACTTCCATTGATTTACCTGGTGCACGGAAGAGAACGCGTTTTTTTTTTTTTGACTCATTTAATAGGAGGCTCTTATTCTGAGCCCATTATCGCAATTTAAAGCATATTGACCTTGCGTGGAGCAGAATACTTCCTAGGTATTTTCCAGTGAGAAAAACAATACACTCATCAGCGTAGGATACTGCCTTCTGGGATCCCTAACTACAGCAACCTTAAACCTTACATGTGGTTTATGATCGTTAATTTCAGTAAATTTAGAGCGTCAGCATAGGTACTACTGGATAGGTTGAGAGCATGTATCGTGGCAACCATATTGTTCTAATTTGCGATCTCTGTTAATTTACAAAGTTATTAGCTTCCTTTCCATGATCTCTAAAATAACGTCCATTTGGGTCAGCAAAGGTATTTCAGCTCCTTCTGAAACCATATTGATATTTAGTTGTTAATCCGTGTTTTTGAGAGAAAGTACTAATTCGATCACTAATCATTTTTCGATAGCTTACAAAATTTTGGCACAATACATATTGGATGGTAGTTACGCAGATAAATTTTGTCGCACTCGAAGCTCCATGAAGCTCCACATTCGGCTGGGGTGAGCGAAGAGCTGGGCCGGCAACGCGTAAAGAAAAAAGCATGTACTACGTACAGTTCTCCACGCGTGTGCAGCGAACGCGCAGAGGAGGCTTCAGGAAGCGT
Organism: Amblyomma americanum; assembly: GCF_052857255.1. Taxonomy (NCBI): domain Eukaryota; kingdom Metazoa; phylum Arthropoda; class Arachnida; order Ixodida; family Ixodidae; genus Amblyomma; species Amblyomma americanum. Next base: position 4,724,263 of record NC_135503.1, on the reverse strand, counting down.
TCTGGGCTGACGACACATGGTGTACGCGGCAGACTCATTGAATAGTTTGGGAAGAAGGCATGCCTTAAAGCCCCTGATAATAATAATAATTGGTTTTTTGGGGGAAAGGAAATGGCGCAGTATCTGTCTCATATATCGTTGGACACCTGAACCGCGCCGTAAGGGAAGGGATGAAGGAGGGAGCGAAAGAAGAAAGAGAAATAGGTGCCGTAGTGGAGGGCTCCGGCATAATTTCGACCACCTGGGGATCTTTAACGTGCACTGACATCGCACAGCACACGGGCGCCTTAGCCTCCATAAAAACGCAGCCGCCGCGGTCGGGTTCGAACCCGGGAACTCCGGATCAGTAGTCGAGCGCCCTAACCACTGAGCCACCGCGGCGGGTAAGCCCCTGAGCGCCGAGTCCGAGACCGTGCTTCACGGTGTGTTTGCGGTGGTTGGAGACAGCTCGTGCCCTGCGCTAATGTCAGTGGAAGACACGCGCTCGAGCGCTCCTGTTAAGCGTGCTAGCGGCGGCATACGACTTTTTTCGCGAAAAACTCAAATTCGATTCGCAGGAAAAACGAATAGACAATTAAAGGGTGCGTTCATACCAACTATGCGGAAGACGGCTCAGTTAGCACAGAAGCACAAGCCAGTTAAGTGATCTTACTTGTCCAACACATCATGCAAAAAGCCACAGCTTGAAAAAGAAATTCACAGGGGACTTTTTGCAGTCTGCATGCCGGAAGTGTTCCGTAAGCGGGTTGCGAAAAGAAAGGAGATTCTGACAGTGGTCTTGCGTTATTCTTTTTTTACGCGTTCATTTATTCTTTTTACGTGCGTCCTCAAGACGACAGTCGCCAAGAGCGCCCCCTTTTCAGCACGGCACTTGAATCGCGTCCAAACGAACGCTCGCCTGACAAATGGTCCCGCTTGGCCTCCCGAAACGAAGGCTCGTCTCGCGCAACTGTCGCACGCATTGTGATTGCAGTACGCGGCCGACGTCAACGCCGGGGTCGCCCCACCGCAAATAAGTGATGGTGTTTACTCAGCCGTCCCCCGTCGCTTCCCAACGACGACGCCGCGCTGGCTGCCTGCCCCGATTTCCGACGACTGTAGCGGTCTGCCTGCATTCGGAAGAAACGCTCTGCACTCGCCGCGAAAGTTGTCCGCCATCGGCGCACCAGTTCCCGTTCCAGTTGGTAGCCTTACACGACGGACTTGAATGCAGAGCAAACAAGTGACAAACGGGCGGAACAGACGCCACTCGGCACTGACTCTCTGCAATAATCTGTTGCTGCGCTGTGTTTCGGTGCATGACGTCGAGAAAGTCAGCCGACTGTACGCGTGGTTAGAGAGCTTTAGTACAGCGTCAGCATGATAGCGAGCCTAATAGAAATTACGTCAGTGCACCGCAATCAACTTGTCCCCAAAGTGAGTTTTAGTACAGGGTTCCGAAAGCGTTAAACACGACCTACTTTACAAAAGATGAAAGCCCCTTTCTAAAATATTGCCACTGTCACGATACTGCCAAAATACTGTATATCATAGTCTTTTATATGCAACTAATACAGTAAACTTATTTCTGCCAGAAAAATGTCTTTGCAATGCCTTGGCGATTACAATTATGAAAAATACCGCAAATACATTAGCAGCATCTAGTTAAGGAAAGGCTAAGTACACATCACTCCAGCAAGTTATACTTTTCTTCACATGTCGGGTATTTAGGGGAATCCCCAAGGTGGAGTAAGTTTGTAATAAGGGAGTAATCACTCACTGGCATCCACCCGAGCGCAGCCATACGGCTACAAAGGAAAGCTACAGCTTTCTCAGAAACTTCGTAGTTAAAAATTCGTCCTGGTCCGGGGTTCAGACCCGGGACCACCGCTTCGCCTGAGCAGTCGCTCTGCCAACTCAGCTAACCGGGACGGCATACTTATGGTAGGGCGAGAGCGACATGTATTTCTAGAAATACTTTTATGACAAATACACATCGCTCCAGCATGAATACTCTTCTTCACATGGCATGTATTGCTATAAGTGCTTTCATGTTTGAGCTCATTTTTTTTTCGCTCGTTTCGTTCGTTACGGCGTAGTTTAGTAGCGAAAGCTACATTGATCGCACCACACCGCGAGACCGACCACGTGTCTGGTCGCGAGACCAACGCGTGACAAACCACATGACTAGCCAGACAACCAGCCTAACCAAGGCTAACCAAGCTATGCCTTAGCTTTCGCTACGTATATATTGCCATAGCCGAGCTAAGCCACTGCCAGTTTTTGGCACCAGGCTTAAGAAGCTGTAACGCCGAATCGGCTGGAGGCAACAGCTGTCAACGGGCGTCGGCCCGTTGTAAATTTAGCATAGATACTTTTAGCATAGAGTGTAGCGCTACCTCTTACAGCTCAGCGCGCCCCGCCACTGCACACGCGCTGATTGGTCCCGACGCGGCAGGTTCGCGAGGGTGATCTGCGCATGCGCAAGGCCGGCTCACGGTACACGGTAAGCGATAAGGGGTAGTGGTACGCGCTAGGCTAAAGGCAGGCACCTTTTGCGATACCGCGTACCTTTTTAGCATTATCCGAGTACCGTGAGTCCGCCCACCGCCAGTCTGCACGCGTTCATTGGTCCCCATGCGGCAGGCGCGGGTACCTGGCCCGGGTACCTGGCACCATCTGATGAATGCGCACTGACAGCGCGCGGGTTCCCGGTACTCCTGTAACGCTAAAATGGTAGGCGGTATGGCAAAAGGTGATGAGTATCTTTTAGAGAGTTATGGCATAGCGCGATCCGCTACCGTGATCCGCTTCCGCGGGGCACCACTAGGTACGCGCTGATTCGTCCCGACGCGGCTGGCGCGCACGCAGCTGACGGGAATGTGGCGCCATCTGGCACCCCCACAGCGTTCCGCGCACGTGTTATCAACCTTGTGTTATCAACCGTTCTTCTCAGAAACGCCGCTGTTGTCACAAGAAAAAAAAAACCATATGTGTGAGTATACACTCTCTAACGATAATGATTTTCTCGATGCCTGCAACTTCTCGCTCATTTGATAGAGATTTTTGGTACTTGTCTTTCGCTTTGCTAAAACTGCTGTGCGTTTTTTATCTATACACAGCAGTGCAGTCCTTAAGCCTCATATCAATGTAATTATTCGCAAAACGTTATTTCAGAGTCACGTTTTGGGAGTCTACCATGATGCATCTGCATAGCAACAGCCTTTCAAGGCGATTAATCTTTCAACCTGGATGGAAAGCACTTAGCCTGAAATGTGAGGCTTTTGTTCAGGCCTGTAATTAACAAAAGAAAACAGGTTTCCAATTTGGTATTAAAACTCCTCCAACATTGTTCCCTCTATTCATCCGTAGGAATTTAACGCAAAGCCTATGAATACTGACTGAAATTTAACCCTTTCCGTGCAATGAAACCAAGTGGGCAGGGCACCTGTCGACTTCGTTTCTTTGCCTCCCTGCGCTAGAAATTCTGCCAAAATTGGTGCTAATCAGCCTGCAAAAATGTTCTCGCACGCTAACCCTGTCGCCGTGTAGGAACTCTGTGTGGTGTTTCGGACTGTGTGCGTGGACCAAGGGCCGTGTGAGTCCTAGCTGTTAACAGGTCGCAGGTTTAGTTAACTATACACGCGGTGCATTAATTTCTGAGCAAGGAGGAAGTGGATACCCACGAAATGCGGCCTGGGGAAAAAAGCACAGCCATTTCATTTGATGACGGAAATGAAAACGATTCATTGGTAGACACGAGCGGCGAAAGTTACAGGCGGCATGGTGGCGCAGCAAGCAGGTATTTTTATTTTTCGTGGCCTTCTTCACCACGGTTCCTGCCTTCACGCCATTCACGAGCAGTTTTTCTTAAACAAGCTTTATTGAGAGAGCAGCACTCAGGACGGTTAAAACTACCCAGGCCTGCCTTATCGAAAATTTTCTTATAGTTTCCAAAGGTCGCCCTTCCGTATATTCCAGTTTTCCCGTTTGCTTCGTAAGATACCGCCACCGCAAACTACATCCATTTACAAGTTAGCTTATATGTCGTTTTCGACCAAATGTTTGTTAAAAGGCGTCCAAAGAGCAGCAACTTTTCACTCTGTTCTGTGTCAGTTTCACAAGTTTCAATTCTTCACATGTTGAGTGGCTGACTTAGTCGCACACTTTAACAACTGTCAGCTCTCTCTAAGTCCATTTACCCGCTACCGGTTCGCATAGCGAATTCTTCGACATTGAACCTGACTTTTCATTGACGAAATTTTCGAATAAGCTCGACAAAGTGACCGGTTTCATGACTAATCGCATCTGTACTAAAGCACCAGCTCATTTATTCGCATGTTAACGAGTTTAAGGAATGTATTTTTGAGTAAGACCGTTAATTAACCAGGCCACTCCTTCTTAGGATAGCCTTTGGTTTATTCAGTTTTACACAAAAGGGATAAGCCCTTCTTACTCCGAAACTACATGACAAAACATTCATTGCGCCGCTTCGTCAATCCATGCCCAAACTAATGTCACTGCATTATTTACACCACTTTTCTTCAAAACCTTGCACAGTCCCAGGCTTCCTTTCAGCAGTGGCCTGCTTTTTGTGGTCCCCCAAATTTATTACGTAGCTTGTGAACGGGTGTGCTGCAGTTAATCAGTTGCGTTGCTCGCATTACACAATACTCTGTGCTACCCGACAAATAGCAACCGTCCGTATCTAATCTCCGCGAACGATTTTCCAGCCTGTCGCGGGTCGGAGTAAACAACCGTCGGCTCTGCCAACTACGCCGAGCTTTCTTTCTGTTACCCGGCATTGTAGTCCCGCCGGTAATGTCGGGATCTGATTTATCGCCTGTGCCTCCGTTCAAATAATGTTCGCACTGACCAAACCTCGCTGCGTGCTTTGCCGCCGCTAGCACAACTGCTCACGCTGCCATCGCCTAACCGTACATAAAAGGCACGGGTGTGGATCGGGAAGCGAAGTTCGATGGAACGCACCCGCTGGGAGTATAGGACAGAACAAGCCGAAGACCTTCTGTGAAATGGTAGGAAGAAGACAGGAGCAAAAAAAAAAAAAAAGGGGGGGGGGGTATGTTCCATAGTGTACGGGGCGATATCGTCTCTGCTGTGCGGAATGGGTAGAGGTGCGTTTTTCGCAGCTTCTTACTGCGACATATTCACTCAAAGACGCAAGCAAATACAAGCTTGACCGGGTGGGTTCTCCTTGGCTTAATATTTTGGGCAGTATTTCTTTAGTTCATCAGGCGCCTGCGTTCGCTCGAATTTTTTTATTTTCTTTGTTTCTGGGTAGCGGCGCACAGTTTTCTTTTTTTTTCTTTTATCACTGCTTTTAGCTTTTTGTTTTTCTCGTTGAGAGTTATGCTTTGGGAGGAGAGGCTCTCGGCTTACGCTCGTGGTCCTTAGCGGAGCTGCTTATCATTTGGAGCACACCAGGTAGTGAGACGCTGGAAGTGCTAAAAGAATGGGTTTACTTAGAGCAGGTAGTGATCGCTGATTCGGATCACGAGAGAGAAATAACTAGAAGAATAAGAATGGGGTGGAGCGCATTTGGCAGATTCTCTCAGATTGATTGATTATTGATTATTGTTTCCTTTTATTATTTCCTTTAATTATGTTGATTATTCTTCCTTTTGCTTTTTGATACCGTTCTATATATGTTTGGCCACCATCTCTGATTGGTTTATGTACATTTCCTCTTTATACCCTGCCAGTATATGTATATGTGGCGGTGTCGGCCTCGCCATTTTCCAAAGGAACGCTGTGGGCTTGACCACTTGACCCGGGAAGATCCTTGGATGCGTCGTCAAGCCAGTTTAGTGGGACTGTGTGCCTAGTGAAGTCATCTGCGTGCGCTTCCCGGACGAGTCACCGATCTACGAGCAGCACGCGTGGACCTTCGCCCGTGCATCGCCCGACTGCCCTATCGCCCCTGTGTGCGATACCTGTGGCTTGCCAGGGGGATCAAAGGCCTGGCTCCTAAGTGGTCCATGGATCTTTGATACCTATGCGCGCACCATTGACATCAGCAGCACCGCCACGTCACCAGTCAAGTGTATAAAAACGCCACCTGAGGCTTCGTTTGTCAGTGGGCAAGGCAACAGCAGCGCCAGCACGATGCTAAAGCGCTGTCTTCATTGTGCAGGTATGTTACCTTGAGAATTCCCGATGCCTGAAATCAGACAATCGATCATTGCTGCTGTTCCTCTGCCAAAAAGACGCGGTTGAATTGTGTTCAATTGTATTGTACTGTATCAGTCGTCTTTTTTTTTAGTGGAGACGTGGAGCCCAATCCAGGCCCCCCTAAACCTGGCCCCTCCAAAGCCTCAAAAAATCCCGGTAAAAGCCCGGTAAATAACGGCAATTCATCAAAGTACAGTGAGCCTAATGAAAGCCCTTCTGTGCGCCCTACGCGCTCTGTCACTCAACATTCGGCTACTGTTGTAAGTTCAACCGAAACTGATAATATTGTCACCATGCTTACTGAAGTCCTTCAAAGGCAAAAGCAAATGGCCGAAGACCTTAGCAATATTCAGACATTCCAAGCTTCCGTGAACTCGCGTTTTGATGGGCTTGAAACCCGTGTGACTGCACGTGAATCGTCTCCAACTAGTGAGAAAGCTAATGCCAGTGAGTCTGGTTTTTTGCGCTCCGAACTAAAAACATTAAGTGCAACTGTAGCTCGGTAAGTTGCAAAGAATGATGACCTTGATAACCGTTCTCATCGCAAAAACATTATCATACACGGCTTGGACGAAAACCAAGATGAAAACGAGAGGACTCTGCTAGATAGGGTTACACCGATATTTTCCGATAAACTGCAAATTACGCCCCCCCCCCCCCCCCCCCCCCCATTGAGCCATTGAGCGTTGCCACAGAATCGGTCGAAAGCAAAAAGGGCATCCACGCCCAGTCAATCCTAAGTTGCTGGATTTCCAGGAAAAGTTGTTGGTGTTGAAAAACGTCTCGACACTTAAAGGGTCTGATTACAACATCAGTGAAGATTTTTCAGCCAACGTCCGCGCTATTAGGAAAAAAATTTGGGATGCTTCAGCACTTTTACGAAGCCAGGGTTCTGTGGTAAAGTTACGCTATGATCACGCTTTTATCGACAAGGTTCGCTACATTTGGGACGACGTTTCGAATGCTCTTATCAGAGACCCGAAGTTTTCGATTACTCGCACTTCCCGGTCACCATCTCGCGATTCTTCCCCTCAAGATAAGTTTTCTGAATCACCTCGTTCCGCTTCCCCCCGTTGACTGCCGAATAATTCCGACTGTAACCTTTCCATGTCTCTGCTGTTCACCATTGTTGTGTTCCTTGTTTCTCTACGTTGTTTTGTTTACACCCACCCCTGCAATAGCACAATAGGGCTGCAGTATGTACAAATAAATAAATAAATATGGCACGGCACTGATTGTGACCTGTTCTATTCTTGTGATGTGACACCCCCCCCTAAGTAATACCTCGCCACCCAGGGGTCTTTAAGGGTCAATAAATGATGATGATGATGATGAATAGCGGGTTACCAATATCCCTCAAGAGAAACGTGGAGGCTAACGAAAAGGGTTCAGCTCAAGTTAAGGACTACGCAGCGAGGTATGGAAAGAAAAATGATAGGTGTATCGTTAAGGGACCGGAAGCGGGCAGAGTGGGTGAGGGAACGAACGCGTGTTAATGACCTCCTAGTCGAAATCACGAGGAAGAAATGGGCTTGGGCAGGGCATGTAATGCGATGACAAAATAACCGCTGGTCCTTAAGGGTAACAGAGTGGATTCGAAGAGCCGGCAAGCGTAGCAGGGGGCGGCAGAAGGTTAGGTGGACGGATGAGATTAAGAAGTTTACGGGCATACGGTGGCCGGAACTGGCAAAGGACATGGTTTGCCCTGCAGTGGACGCAGTGAGGCTGATGGTTATGATGACGGCGATGACACAAGGTCGCAACACTGCCAACGACTCGGATCAAATAATGTTTAGATCGCCCGCAAGATATGCCCCTACGGATCGGTGCTGGCTCATTCACAGTCAACAAATTTGAAGCCATGTTTCTTGTTTGTTGACTGTGTCGATAACGTGGTGTACCAGATTCCTCTTCTATGTGAAATGCAATTTATAAGACAAACAGGCAGATGTCTGAAAGAGAGGCTTCAAGAACACGGTCGTGAGAGGCAAAATATGTGTGGTAGAGGTTTATCAGACCACTGCCGCGAGTGTCAATGTATACCGCCACTAAACAAATGTTTTAAAAATTCACAAAAATCGGTTTATGCGGGAAATCACTGAATTCGAATGTGTCTCAATTTTGGGGAAATAATGCGTAAGCAATCATTCTGTGGCACTGTTATCAAAGCAACTGTCGTATCTGTGTGTTATTCGTTACCAGCTTGTCTTGTTCTGCATCGATGGTCAGACTATGATTCGTTACCATAAAAACTACATTTTCTTTGAACAATACACAATTGCTGGAAGTTTGTGGTGTGCATGTATGTCCAATGTGTCCCTGTCTTCGTAGCGGTACATATTTCTTCGCACCATGCTCCAACCAGCCCGATGCCCACCCTTTCCCTATAGCTTCCCATAAAGCACACAAATTTATGGCCCCTTGGTTCATCGCTGTGGACTCGCCGATGCCGGACCGCAAAGGGACTCGGCCGCAAAGAACGGCGAAGAAAAGGCGGCCAACGCAGCGAGCAACGACTGCGTCCGCGGTGCACTCGGGCACAAAGAAAAATGGCCACGGCTGACACTGGGACAAGAAGGTAATGCAACTGGATCTCCCCGAAAGGTTATATATCGGCGCCGAAGGCCATTCTGGTTACCGTATAGCCTCGCCCATAGCCCGCCAATGGCTCTGCACCGATGTACCGCATTTTCTGGGCGATAAGCATTCCCTGTTTCGCCTGTATGAACTGTGCGCTGTGATTGCGGAAGTTAACACGAGCGCACCATTACTCTATTAGGCACAGTGCAACTGAACATATCACTCCTGTTACCTTGACACTTCACCATGAACTTATCCATGCGCCTCATCACTGCCGTAAGCGAAAAACAAAGGACTTGCAAGTTCCCGAGCCCATTGTCTTTGAAGCGAACCTTGCCTCCATTAGACATCGCTAAGTGAAAAGCCGCACCGTGGGAAAGAGACAATGCACGATTTCGAGCACACGATGTTTTGTGTTTTGGGGCGGTCAGAATGCTTCCGTCGCGCGCCTTGGCTTTAGCAGCAAAACAGGTGGCGCCTTCAAAAACCCGCTTTCGCACAATATTTCGTGCTTAGCAATGCTCAACCGCCATCAATTTTTTTTTTCTATCACCCCTGCCAAAGCGTCATGAGCAGCTATCACCCCGTCGTCTAGCTGTGCAGCACGAAATTTAATTAGTAATTCAGAGCCACCACGACTGCATTTTGGAAGAAGCGAAATGCAGGAGCCCTCATGGTGCAAGGTTTCTCCGACTCGTCAAGCAGTGTGCCATCAGGAATTATTCGAAGCACCCTGCTACGGCGGCAGTTAGAGACTGTGCAGTGAGATTTGGTGAGGCACTGCCACGCATTCAGAAATTAATTCTGCCATCACTAACATTTCAACGCATATGCATAGCAACGCAATCGACTGTGCGAAACAAGCTCGGAGAATTAAAAAAAAAAAAAACACTGGCTACTGTACTTGCGCCGTCGCCTTTGTCGTGTATTCAGTTGTTTGTATTACTACAGCGATAGTTGCATGTGGCACGCTCGGCGAAATCGCGCCTCGTGAACCATTCACTGCTCCTGGCTACACCAACACTGTGAGAAAAAGCAATTTTCTAGACGCCCGTGTGCTGTGCGATGACAGTGCACGTTAAAGATCCCCAGGTGGTGGTGGTGGTGGTGGTGGTGGTAGCGGTTTTTTTTTTATTAAATTAATAGTAAAAAGGAAGGAAAAGATTTTTGCTAGCCCCGGCATCTGCCATCGATACTGAAGCACCTGAGCTGGGGCAGCGGAAATAAAGGACAGCAGGCAGAATGGAGAAATGAAATGAAAGAGGTGAGGGGACAGGAAGAGAGGATAGGGGGAGAGGTAATATACACAGACTATTTACACAATAAGAAATGTGTCCAGGTTGTGCGCGTGATTAGTTCATTTTAGAGGAATTAAAAACACACGCGCACAGCACTGTGTTGGATACAACTGGAGTGGGGCATCCAGTTTTTAATCGTTCAAGGTAGAACTCGCGGAGCGTTCCGTCACTGCGTATAACTACCTGACGGATAAGAGACGGGACGTCAATCCCGTGTGTTCGAGGAATGCACAGAGGCTCATGAAAGTTCGCTCACGAGTGCGCGCACTGCCCCAGGTTGTCGAAATTATTCCGGAGCCCTTCACTGCGGCACCTCTTTCTTCCTTTCTTCTCTCAGTCCGGTCTTCCTCTATTCCCTTACACGGCACGCATTGGGTGTCCACCGATATGTGAGACAGATACTTCGCCATTTCCTTTTCCCAAAAATCATTTCAATTTAATTCTCTAGAGCTTACCCGTGGTGTTAATGCGAGGGTAGCGGCATAAACGCAGCACTCATCACTCTACCATTATTACTACAGAGCATTCCGACCCGCAACAGCGATTCGCACCACCCGAGCTGTTGCTGAAATTCGCATTACAACAGCCCATATATGCAGAAACTTCAACTTTGGAAATATTAAAATGTTTTTGATAAGAGATGATTGTCACTTCAAAATTCAGAATAATTCTTTTATTGGTGGAAATGCTTTTTCAAAACAGAGCTTTGAGCTGTCCTACAATGTAGGATACTAGTCATATTTGCTATCTGTCATGTGTAGTAAAGCTTCAAACATTTGGCATCGACTTTAAAATCGAATTTTTTATCAGTCATATTTGCTATCTGTCATGTGTAGTAAAGCTTCAAACATTTGGCACCGACTTTAAAATCGAATTTCTTATCAGGCGAGATGGTTTTCTTGTAACAGTGCGCAAAAATCACAAGTTTTTCTTGCAGGATCGCAGTGTGTACGCTAGGGTCGAATCTTAAAATGGCTTCGAGAGAAGACTGGCCGATCTTTCTGAACGCACAAAACGCCCGAAAATGCGCGCGCACAGCACAAGCCTGGCACGGGGATATTTTAGAGACTCTTTAACCTACGCCAGGGGGTGCAGGCTTTTGCACGGTAAACTTTAGGAGTTACTGCTAATAAAAGCGGTGTCCTACATGTAGGACGCTAGGAATATACGGGCTAATGCGGTAGCATTACAAGCCAACCAAACAGGAAGCGACGTCACTTCTGGTAGAGAAGCCAAAAGTCTCTAATGTTATCACACTGCCAATTCATAATGCAATTAGGTACCCCTCTGATTTTTTCTGTTTTTTTTTGGCGCCGCTTCCTTCCAGTTTTGGATGTACAGGTTTCCCTGCTGTGCGATTTATTTCTGCTCTACTGTTGTCTTTTACGTTTCCTTTTTTGTCTGGCAAGTAGTGCAACTGGCTGCCGCTACGATGGGGGGCAGCCAAGATCGGGAAGTCACGGTATCAACAGCGAACCAGCTGCCAATACAATCGTACTCATTGCATTCTATCATCGTGAGTTCCCATCGAAGAGCTGCCCTCTGGGAGCGGCTGCGAGCAGTGCGGGGCAGAGCCCGCCCAGAAAAGAAGCGCGCAGGACTGCTCCGTTTGTTTGTGTGCTCTGAAGACTTCCTCTTTTTGTCCTTCCTTCAGAGGCTACTAAGGCGGAATAATTTTTAGCGCAACCCATAAACAGGACAAGAGAGGCGATGTCTTGCCCACTGCATGTGTTGCGCGACAAACTATTCTGCCTTCAAAACAAGAACCAACTATACTTGAAACAAACGCTGCTTCAGAGGTTAAAAGCATTGCCCGCTGCAGCAGCAGCCGCCGGTCGTCGCAGTTTCAATCAATCAATCAATCGATCGAACGATTAATCAACGAGGGACAAGCAGAAGTAACGGGAAGGACCGGTTGCAAAACAACGGCAGCTATTCCTAACTGCTCTCGTTAAGAGACAAAGAAAACCATGTAGCGCCGTGGTAGACTACAGCCAACGTCAGCAACCACAGAGTCGAGTTCAGAGGGCAGTTTTAAATAGGAAAGAAGCGATTTTGGCCGGCGCACTGCCTGTCATATAGTAACCTATCGCGATTCACCAGTGCACGGTGATGGACCAATCACGAACCTTTTCTATGCGCTAAAAGACCTGCGAATTGAGACGCCGATTGGTTGACGTTGGCTGTAACTGCACAGTGTTGCACGCTTTTAGTCGGAAAGATTGCTATGGAAGCTATGTGGATACAAAAATAAAATAATATTGCGTAGCAGCTCAGCTTTGATGTTGAACCTCCCTCCTCTTCTATCGTTACTTCCATTTCCCCATTCCCAGCGTGTAGGGCAGCCGACGGGGCCCTAAATTGCTTACTATGCAAAAGCACCGAAGTTTGGGCCAGTTGGTAATCATCCATCCTTCTTTCTGACATTTTTCTTTCCTGCATTGACAAAAGCTTGCATAGCTTACTTCCTAACCTACGCATTTTTAGATATGTTGACGATTATTTGGTGATAATGGACAAGCCGCATGTTTTATCTATTGACGAAGCTGTTGCTGATGTTCTCGCATCGTTCAAAACGGTTGCAAAAGGCTTAAATTTTACCTTTGAACTCCCTAGTGCAAACTGTATACAGTTTCTTGACCTGAGAATTCATTTCTTGGAAGGGCATATATGCTGGGTGTACAATCCTAGGTCACAAAAGGCACTCCTCCCTTACAGTAGTGCTCATTCAAAAATATTCAAAAGAGCAATAGCCATGAATTGCCTCAATTCCTCTTTGGAAAAGTCATGTCATCATCATATGTTTGAAAGTGTCCAAATGCAAACTGAGCGATTGCTCATGTCAGGCTTTCCTCCAGATTTATTGTCAGCTGTTGCAGAGACGCTCCTTACAAAAGAAAAAGTGCATCAAAAAGACGGATAAGCAAGACCAGAAGCTGCCAACTCAAGTAATTCCATATCTTCACAGAGTTTCTCATAATCTTAAGAAAGTTGGAAACAGATACGGTGTTAACGTGCTCTTCTCCGCCCCAAGCAAGCTATCAAAAGTTTGCCCAATGATGATTAGTAAGAAAAGGCCGATTTGCACTATAAACCACCAACTTGTTTTCACCCGTTGCACTACTAGGGTAGTGTACAGCATTCCACTCACTTGCAATAGAGTGTACATTGGTCAAACGGGACGCTGTTTTAATGAGAGAGCTAGGGAGCATTATAATCTGGTGAAAGAAGGGAAAAGTGGCCATCTTGCTATCCACTGCCGGGATTGTAAGTGTAAACCCATATTTCAGAAAGCTAAAATTCTTGGGCGTGGAAGAGACCGGATGGAAAGAGAGATTATTGAAGCATATCACATCAGAAAAGCAGGTGGTCAGTGTGTCAGCACCGCTTCCTTGTCTCTTCTTGATAATGAAATGGCGTTTTTGAATCATTGCGGTTGATTTCCACGAGGCGATAGTAGCGCTGTACTTAAGTTTTGGTATTCTCAATAAAAATCAGTTGGAAGTGCAGCATTCGTCCTGTCGTATGTGTGTCTTTTTCGTCCCCGTTTTCTTCATGCTGCTTCGTTTTCTCAAGATAAATTGCTTAACCTTCTTCCTCTTCGCTCTCTCTCTCTCTCATTGCTGTCGATAGTTCGGGTGATATTGGGGATGTCGAAAGGCGGCAGTGGTGTCAGCCGTACACACGCAGGCCCCTTCTGTGGAAAGGGCCACTTAGTAGCCCCCCAGCGAAAGGGCATCCATCGACATGTGCGCGGCAGAGCGTCGGCTCCAGGGGACGGTATACCTTCTGTCCACTCCTGGGATGCCGCGGTCCTTCTGTCAATATTGACGCTCCAAGCCGTTCTCAGAGTTTCGGGCGTTGCTCCACCGCTTGGCCCGAAAGCACATTAGCGCCCTTATTAAACGCTCGCAGGTGCAGTTTGTGAAACTTAAGAGTTAATTAGAAAGGTAGGGCAGACTGCGTGTGGTTCAGGTGTGTTCCCTTTTATTTATTTTTAGTACCGTCCCTAAGTGTTTTGCATGCGTCGGTTGGCACCTTGCAGCAACTTCAGAGGTGGAAATAATTTCGATTAACGCTCACCTTACCGTAGCCGCGCGGCCACGAAAGAGAGCCGCACAAGTTATAAAATCTTAACTGTTCACAAAATTTTGTCCCCGTAGAACAAGTTCCCTATAATGTCGCGCAAGCCGGCGCTGTCACCGCAATCGGGCAAGCAGCGCCCATAGCACCGCCCAAATCAAACTTGTTTTATTTTCTTCTGCAACTGAGTCAACATTTATTTTTACTAGCTCTTCCCAGGTAATTTAGCCCTCGACAATGCTCGACGATGAGTCACGGGTTCACGAGGTCACGGGATCGATCGTCGGCCGCGGCGTCCGCACTATAAATGATGGAGTGTGTAAGAAGCCTGTGTATTGAGATATCGGTGCACGCTGAACAATGCCAAGTGGTCGAAATAAATCTGGAGTCATCCACTACGACGCGCCTCACGGTCCGTCGTGAGTGTTAGTCTGGTACGTAAAAATCCGCTAACTGAATAAAATCAAAGTGCTACAAACGGGCTGATAGAAGCCGTATTAAAGGTGGCTGATGCTCAGGCTGCCTTAGTGATGCAATCTCCATCGTTTTCTCAGCCCTCTCGGTCTAAGAACTTGAGCCAGGGTTTCCCGATCCGTTGCAGTTTACTCTGCACCGATTAATTTGCCTTTGACAGTCCGCTATCGAACCCCGCCCAGCGATACAAATGCGGCCGCTGACAGCTGTGCTGGGCGCCTAATCTTCAGTGTCTCGGGAAGTCACAGCTGCAGACTTTTCTTTGCACGCTACTGTTCTTGCTCTTAATCCTGAACTTAGCCTTTTCTCTCAGTTTATTTTTCCTATTGGTCGTGCGCTATCGCACAATTGTGACTGTGTTAGAGCACCGAGATAAATCTCGCGCAGGACAACTTTTTAGATTGCCCGAAATCTTGATTAAAGAAGGGCTTAGCTCTTGCGACTCCGGACGATAAGTAGAAATGGAAGCTCTAGTGATAGCGCATAAAAAAAATGACCCATCTGTTACGGTCATGTAACGCGAAATTCAGCGCCAGCCAGAGGCTTAATGCTTGTGCTACAGGAGGGTCTTCCCACGGTATCTTCCGTCGGCATCTTCCGGTCGTTGACACTCACGCCAGGTTCTAACGTATCGTTGGACGACGGCAACAAGCCGAGGCCAGTAGTACTTGTGGCAAAGGCGTCCCAATGTTTTGGAAAAACCGAGGTGATCAGAAGAAAGGTCGTCATGGCAGGCGGCGAGAACTTCCTGACGAAGCGCGGTTGGGACAAACCAGCCGCGGTGGCTCAGTGGTTAGGGCGCTCGACTACTGATCCGGAGTTCCCAGGTTCGAACCCGACTGCGGCGGCTGCGTTTTTATGGAGGCAAAACGCTAAGGCGCCCGTGTGCTGTGCGATGTCAGTGCACGTTAAAGATCCCCAGGTGGTCGAAACTATTCAGGAGCCCTCCACTACGGCACCTCTTTCTTCCTTTCTTCTTTCACTTCCTCCTTTCCCCCTTCCCTTATGCCACGGTTCAGGTGTCCAACGATATATGAGACAGATACTGCGCCATTTCCTTTCCCCAAAAACCAATTATTATTATTATTACAACGAGGAGATACGCAGTTTCGGTCGGGCCGTAGTTTTTCTTGTAGAGGACTCCATGCATTAAGCAAAACGACGAAAATCCGCGCGAGAAGAGTCTGGGCGGAGACGGAGCGGTTCCTTCGAGGTACTCGATTAGATGCACCAGTTCCCAGTCGGCCCTCTGGTGGTGGGCAAGGTCGGACGTGGTGACAGCGCCGAGGAAAGCAGAATCGTCGTGGCACTTCTCCGGTGGGCACGGAAGAGGAGCTCTGGAGATACAGTCTGCATCGCTATGTTGCTGACCCGACTTATACGCGGTGGTGACATCGAACTCTTGCAACCGAAGGCTCCACCGTGCGAGTCGCCCCGATGGATATTTCAGGTCCGCAAGCCAACACAAGGAGTGATGATCGTTGACGACTCGAAACGGGCGGCCGTACAAGTACGGACGAAATTTCGTGATTGCCCTCACAACAGCGAGACACTCCTTTTCTGTGCTGGAATAATTCACTTCGGAACGGGACAAAGCGCGACTTTCGCATGCGATCACGCGTTCCACACCGCCTTGCCACTGCACAATCACCGCACCGAGGCCAACATTGCTGGCATCTGTATGCAGTTCCGTGTCGGCTTCCTCGTCGAAGTGGCCAGGGATAGGCGCATATTGCAGGCGGGCCTTAAGTTTTGTGAAAGCTTTTTCCTGATCCTGGCTCCAGAAAAAGGGTTCGGAGTCTTTTGTCACATGAGTCAGCGGCTCTGCGAGCTTGAAGTTTAGAACAAACCTCCGGTAGAAGGCGCAAAGCCCCAGAAAACGTCGCAAGCTTCGTTTATCTGTTGGCTGAGGAAATTCAGCAACGGCGGTCGTCTTTTCTGGGTCGGGGCTAACGCCTTGAGCGCTCACTATATGGCCAAGAAACTTGAGCTTCCTAAATGCGAAGTGGCACATTTCAGGCTTCAGAGACAGACCCGCGGAACAAATTGCCTCGAAAACAGCACGCAAACGTTTCAGGTACTCCTCGAACGTGTCGGAGAAAATCACGACGTCATCGGGATACACAAGGCAGGACTGCCACTTCAGGTCAGTTAGTACGGTGTCCATAATACGTTGGAACGTTGCAGGGGCTGAACACAAGCTGAAAGAAAGCACCTTAAGTTCGTACAATCCGTCAGAAGTAACGAAGGCGTTGTTTTCTGGGTCACGTTCGTCGACCTCGATTTGCCAATAACCGCTACGCAGGTTGAGTGACGAAAAGTAGGTAGCATGGCGGAGGCGGTCTAATGAGTCATCAGTGCGCGGCAGTGGATATACATTCTTTTTGGTAACGTTGTTGAGACGTCTATAATCGACGCAGAACCGTAAGCTGCCGTCTTTCTTTTCGATGAGAACAGGTGATACCCAGGGGCTCGTCGATGGTTGTAGGACGTCGTCGCGGAGCATTTCGGCAACTTGGCGGCGGATGGCATCACGTTCCCGCGACGAAACACGATAAGGACGATGACATAGCGGTCTCTGGTCACTATCGACGATAATGCGGTGCTTAGTTATTGGCGTCTGACGAACCTTGGAAGTTGACGCAAAACAGTCGCGGAAAGAGTCAATTAGGCTTTTCACGCGGCGTTTCTGATTGGTCAGAAGGTCAGGGTTCACGTCCGTCTTAATGGCTGTTGCTGTGTCCTGTTCCGCTGTTCCTGGGTCCGTTGTGGATAAGGCACATTGGCCGGCATGCTCGCCAAGTTCTTCAAAATGGGCAATCACTGTGTTTTTCGTCAAATGTTGGGGCTCGCAACTAAAGTTGATCACTAAGAGCTCGGTACGCGCGTGAACAAGGTCGACAAGGGCGCGAGCAACGCAAACTTGCCGATGCAGTAGCAGCGGCATGTTCGCTTCGGCAATGCCCCGAGTAACGAAGCTGGTATCACACTTGACTGTGACAAACTTGCTTGCTCTCGGCGGTATCGTTGTGGGGTCGTCAGAGATGCGTAGTACTGCCCTGTGCGGCTCGGGGTCGGTATCAACGGCGCGCTGTGTCATGTCGAAAATGATGCCAATTGATCATGCAGGTTGATGACCGCCCCATACTCGTTAAGGAAGTTCATTATAAGAATCAGTTCTATGGAGCACTCTCGTAGCACGGCGAAGGAGCCAATGAAAGTTGCACCACGGATATTTATATGGCAGGTGCAGACGCCAATCGGCGTTACTGCATGGCTACCAGCTGTGCGTGTCTGCTACCCATGCCAATGTGTTAGAACCTTCATGAGGGTTGTGGCTAGGTGGCTGCTCAGGACAGAAAAGTCGGCTCCGGTATCCACGAGTACTGACACGTCATAGCCATTGGCGGCAATAAGAATTTCGGCGGCGGAAACAATTCTTTGACAACTCATCGGTAAGGTCTTTGGTGCCGTCGTCGACGGGGTCGTCGGTGAGGCCGTCGACGCAGTCGTCTGTGGGGTTGGCGGTGGGATCGTCTTTGAGGTCGGCGGAGAGATCGCCTTTGAGGTCGGTGGTGAGATCGCCTTTGAGGTCGGCGGGTGGGGTCGTCGGCATTAGGGTCGTCGCATAAAGTCGTCGGATGGAGGCTGTTCACTCTCTGCGGCAGCGGCGGTCCTACCCCCGGAGGACGCCGTCTTCAGTTTTCTCGGCGGGGGGACGTGCCTATGAATTGGCCCAGAGGATGATGCGTGACTGGGTGAAGTAACCCGTCTTGGAGACGGCGACCTAGACTGACGTCGTGGAGGCGTTGAGAGCAGCACGTGATCGGATAGGTACTGTTCAATGTCTCGCGGTCTCTCACCATAGCGCGGTCGAGGTGCGCTCGGTGGAAATCCTCTTAATCCCATCCGCCGGTACGGGCAGTTGCGGAGGACATGACCGGGCTTCCCGCAGTGGTAGCAGGGTGGCCGGTTGTTGGGTGTGCGCCACACGTCCGCTTTTCGAACAGGGCGCGGGTCACGCAGCTCGACGGGGGGAAGGTACCCCTGCGTTGGTTCGGCAGCAGAGTGGAATGCATGTGGCACTGACGCAGGTCTCCGCAGGGCTTCACTGTAGCTCATGATGTACGGCTCCGGCTGCGGTGTCCGCAGGGCTTCGCTGTAGCTCACGAAGTACGGCTCCGGCTCTGGTGCCGGTGGTGGCTGGACCGCTCGCCGAATTCCGTCACGGATGGCATCGGCTACAGCTGCAACACTAGCAGGTGGAGCATCTAAGCGGAGGTTGCGCAGTTCTTCGCGAACCACACTCCGCACAAGCTCCCGAAGCGCCTCGTCTCCGGCGACTGGCAGTGACGCACAATAGTTGGTAGACGCAACACTTCCCTGACGACCGTACTGCGCACTGCGTTCTTGCAAGGAACCTTCCATGCCCGTGGCTTCTTTGGCGAAGCCAGCGACGGTTCTTGGAGAGTCCCGTACGTGGCCAGCGAAGAGCTGCTCCTTCACACCACGCTTGATATGGCGCACCTTCGTAGCCTCGGGCATGGCAGGGTCAGCCCGATTGAAGAGGTGGATCATGTCCTCTATAAACATGGCCACGCCCTCGTTGGACTGCTGTGACCTGGAGCGAAGGGCAATTTCGGCATTCTCCTTTCGCTCGCTCGAACTGAATGTCGCGAGAAACTCACGGCGAAAAGCTGCCCAGTTGCAGCAGGACTCCTCGCGGTTCTCGAACCACGTTTTTGCCGAGTCTTGCAGTGCGAAATACACATCCATCAGCTTCCACGCGTCGTCCCATTGATTGAATGCGGCTAAACGGTCAAAACTGGCCAACCATACTTCTACATCCTCGAACCGGTCGCCGTGGAAGGATGCTGGCGACCGAGGTACGAGAAGGACGACCGGCGGGGCACTGCCGGACTACTGACCTGTCTGGCTGCCAGTGGTGGAAGTTATAGCTCGCACAGACCTTGTCAGTGGCTCAAACTCGGGTTGCAGGCCTCGCAGGCGACGGCTCGCTTTGTGGACAGATGTGGCGTCTACGCGTCGGGGAGAAGCGTCAAGGATATGGTCGGGGTCAGCGTGCATGGGGTGAGTCCCAGCACCTCCACCAAAATGTCACCTACAAACGTAGGGCGACACAAAAGGGGCTTTCAATCGGATGGCCAAGAAGACCAGCAGCGCGCGTCCGAGCGGGAACGTCGTCTTCCTCGCTCCCCCACGAGCCCAGTCATGCCGTTCGGCCGCATGGTGGCGCTCGCAGAATGTGAGCAGTGTGGCAATATCTCATCGAATATTTTTGTTGCCACTCGTCCTTTTTTTTCTGCGCCGCGGCAGAGAAAGCGCAGTCGCATGCGCAGGCGAGTGTTTGCTTTCCCGTAGCTTTTATGGAGCATTGAGAACTGGCCGACACGACGTCTGGTAGCTCAAGGCGCTTTCTCCATCTACCATGTACTATATATACTTGGCGGCTTCCTGCGTCCGCATTGCTTCGCCAAGTGCCGTTCGGGATTCGTACCGCGACGGGGGCGCATTCCCTCTCTCATTCACGCTATTATTCCAATGAGCAGAAGCGCCTTTTTCCGCCCAAAGGTGCAAAAAAGCGGGCGGTCTGTATTGCGGCTCTCGGGGGCAGTGCTTTCTTTCGTACATACGCAGTGCCTTCTACGAAGTCGATCTTTACAAGTACCTGGGGGGATTTCATGTATCTCCCACATAGTTTACTTGTATTTCGTCTTATAGACTTCACATTGCCACCGCGCGGCTCATCGATGGCTGACCTCCGATGCGAATCAGACACTCATTTCTGCGTCAAAGGTGCTCCCGTCATGTGCTGTTGCTAGCGTGCCGCTCCTTCCCGATAAAGCCAGCATTTGTGCTGTGTTGACGTTCTTCGTGCGCATCTTTTGTTATTACGAAATCAGCCACCGAGCAGCTCTAATGTCGCCACGTTGCACGGCAGGATTCCAAAGAGGAAAAACGGAGAGCATTGGGAAAGGCGCACTTGTGTGTAAACCGGGCGTCAGCGCCTTTACCGATGCCAGCGTTGCGTTCTCGCTGACGTCGACAAAAGCCCGGTGGGCTGAGAAGCAGAACCTTCGCACTTCGCGGAGCATGCGGATCGGCCCTTGTGTGCGCAACGCTTTCGCCTTCGACCGAGATTCGGCCTGAGTGGGCCCCGTGGGTGAGGGGCCGGTCGCCCTGTGCCTTCTCACACATGAAAACGATGCAGCATTGCTGGTGTATTTGGCTCGCATTGCTCAAAGGGGAAGGGGCGCATTTACTGCACTGTTCGCTTGGCCGAAACGATATGACAATTATGAGTGGCTATTGCCAACGACATTAGAGGTAAGACGTCGGCCAATAAGGAACAGATATGGAGGGCGAATGGGCTTCGTGAACTCGTCTTCCGACCGGCTGACGCTGGCCGAAGCCTCTGCACAACACTCTATGGTAATAAGTGGGGTAGGGTGCACGGAGGCAGTTTGTTGTGAGTGTACGCTGTTTTCTCTAAGGAGCAGCAAGAATATGAGCGAGAAGAAAGAAACCGTAGGAGGTCAGTCTCTGGGCAGCAAGTTAGAGTGGTGCGTCATCAACTCTGGCGGCGCTTGGTCTGCAGTTTGTTTTGTTTACAACCTGTATCGACGCTTCCAAATACAGCGTACCGTGATTGCAAACAGCGCACAGTGGGGTACGAAGGAAGTATAGTGCTCACCTGGCCGGCGGCCTTTCATCTGCGATCTCTATGGCGCATGAACCCCAATACGTGCACGGTACGTCCAACGGCGATTGCAGGTACCTTCTTGGAGAGCACTTGCGCCACTATGTAATTAGCCTTTAGGTTCTCTGTTGTCGACACTATGGTCGCCCAGCTCCCAGTCAGATGGAGAAACTAAGGCGGAGTGAAGCGTATTCTTTTGATGTTTATTACGTTAAACTCCCATTAGGACCCCTCTATGTCTACTCTCTCTCTCTCTCTTAGACTCGCCTGTTTTATATGGGCTTCTGACAATTGTTTAAGAGCCGAGTATTCAGAGTTCCTTCTTGATAGCCCATCTGCAATCCAGAGTGTTCCTTCGTAGCATCTCTCGCTTAGAACATGGCAACAGCGTAAAAAATTACAGGGCCGCTCAATTATCATTATGCGATTACACTGCTTCAGCATTAGGTCTTTGTTTGAAAAGCTAAGGTTGCCTGATAAGCACCTTCACCAGAGGAAGCTGATTGGCATTGACGGACCGGACCTCCACCTTCCGCGGCCGCCACCCGCCGGGTTGTTCCCGTGGCAACCACCGTCAGGTTGCTCATTCTTCCGCCAGCGTCAGAACTTCCTCCGCTCAAGGTAGCAACCCTCAGGGTTCTTCCCATGGCATTACTTTCTGACCTCTCCATCATCTCCCCTACAAGTAAACAGGCGATCTTTCTTTCTCCATTTCGTCACCTGCCAACCATGGCAGGGGATGAGTCATTTTTGCTGTGTCATTCTTAATCAGTTCTACTTTAGCTGAGTCATTCTTTTGGTTTTTGGGATATTCCCGTGGCAGCCACCGTTTGGCCTCGCCGCCTTCTCAACTGCAGAGGACTACATTGGACGGCGCCGGATCCAGTTTTTTTTTTCACGGTGAGGCTTCTAACAAGAACGCACTAAAAGCGGTAAAGCTTCCTTCTGGCGCTTCTCAAGGGTTCATGTAGGCAAAAGAGAGAGACGCGCAGTCGTTTACTCCGTTCAGTTACGTCCGATCTCTAGTTATGCTCGGGTTTTATCACATCACATCCGACTATCTGCATCTGGACGTCATTTTACGGCAAAGCCTGAAGCTCTCCAGAGCGCCGGTTCCCGCATCGCATCCTCAGCAGGCTGCAAAGGAAGAATGTGCAGTGCAAGTAAGCGCCGTCTGCAGCTCTCGCCGAAACCTTGGCCGACGGAGCGATATGTTTACAAAGACTCCCGCGTCCCCTTTACGGCCTACCGTTGGCCTTTTGAAGAATCTACTCCAGGAATCTGGAGCGCAGATCCGCTTACGCTGGGCACCTACTCGGGCTTCGCGGAAGCTGTCTAAGCTCCGTGAAGGGAGGTTTCAGGTTTATAAAGCTCCCAGCTCGGTGCGGCGACGGCTTAGCTTGGAAACGCATTCGCGACACGATCCGCAAACTGCGTGCCTGGACGGCAGCGCAACGCGTGATATGCGCCTGTGTGCACAGACGGAATACAATATTGAGGACGAATTAATTAGGGCTTAACCCCTGTGCTTCCTGGAGATGGCCTTACGGTGCACCTTACGCTGTTAGGTTATCGGTGAAAACTCTTCTCGCGCTCAGTGTCGCTGCATAGTTGCCCCCGCGCAGATTCCGTCCACGCAGCTGCGCTGTTCTCGCTCGCTGGGCGGATAACTGCGACGAAAGCGCAACCACTTAATTACAAATGCTTTTATTCAGGTTCTGCTTCATGCGCTTTAGGGTGTATGGCTATGCATGTACAACCATGCGTCCTATAGTGTGTATATCCTTGTGGTGGCCGACGTATCGGGCACGATACAGACTGGGCGAATGTCGGTAGTTTTCGCTTATGCTCACAAAACCGTATTTCCTAACATAATTATGAAGTCAAAGTTTCAATTATCTGAGACGCAGAAAGCGTGCCGAAAAATCACCTACTGCAAAACCTCGGCAAAATCCTGAAAAATCCAAGGGCATACTGCTGCATTGATTTCGAACATTGATTCAAATTTCTTGCATCTCCCTGATTATGTTTGAGAAGTTTCAGTGTTTTTAGTCTTTGAAAAGTTAGACTAATTTTAATTATGCAGTGATCAAATTTTACTTACTTTTTATATGTCTGCGATGTAAATGATCAGTAACGACTAAATGCTCGAGTTCAGGAGTTTTATCTCACTTTATCACTAGCTGGGCACTGCAGTGACATAGTCTACAGAGGCATTCTTTCAAATGGCACAGCATTGTGTCTGCTTTCTACCAAAAGTAAAGGATATGTCTGCCTGAGCCAGTTGCTCGTATTCACTGCACAGCAAAGGCTTTTTTTATTATATGGGACCTGTCTCACTCCCCATTCATCTCACAGAAAATCTTGGGGCAGCATCAGGTTTGTGCCACCTGCAGCTACTTCGCAGTGAACAGCTTTAGTATAATATTGCGCTTGGAGAATAATTACAATTCCCCACCCGCCAGTATCATCCCTAGGCAAGTAATTACTGATGTTTTCCTTGTTTCGGTAGCTTTTTCTTCGACGTTCTTGTCTCTGTGTCTATGGATGTGTAATTTGTTAATAAATGTTAATAAAGGTCTCCTGAAGTTTCAGTTATAAGCTGTGGATAAAACATTGAAAAGGAGTACGATGCCAGAGCATGTTAATGATCCCCAGGAGATCGAAATTATTCCGAAGCCCTCCACTATGGCCCCTCTTTTTTCCTTTCTTCTTTCACTCCCGCCTTCGTCCCTTCCCTTGAGGCGCGGTTCCAGTGTCCCCCGATATATGTGAGACAGTTACTGCGCCATTTCGTTTCCTCAGAACCAATTTTCATTTCCATATGCATACATCATGTGTATCTGGCGGTGGTTCATGACTGCAGTTACCTGCCCATCTGGGAAATGTCTTATCGCACGAGCAACCTCTCTCACGTTGCTGCATAGAAGTTTGAAATATGCCCCCACCATGCATGCAGGAGGTGCGGGGTTCGATGCCCAGTGCTGCCGGGTACCCACCAGTGAAACAATGGGTACAAGATTACCCCTGGTCTTGTGCTCGGCTTTTTTTCTTTTTTATTGGGGCGGGGGTGGACTACTTGGGAAATCGGCCTTTGACCCCACCTGCTCGGGCTGGACCTGCTGCTCACCCTCGGCCCTCCGCCGCCCAGGAGTGCTCTGGTGTGCGACTCCCGCGCCGCCCTCAGCCGCCTGCAATCTAACGGCCGCGGTACCCCACTAGTGCGGGAAATTCGCTCGCGCATCGAGCGCCTCGCGCAGAGAGGTTGTGCCGTGCGTGCACAGTGGGTGCCCGGTCACTGCGGCATCGCCGGCAACGAAGAAGCTGACGACCTCGCGACCGCTGCACACCAACTACCTGCCAGCGATCTGCCCCTTGCGCTGGAGGACGTGCGTGCGGCCATTCACGACCATCTCCGAAAGCAGCACCCCGACCCACGCATCGCGGGAGGTGAGCGCATCGACAGTGTCACCGGCTGTCGCGCACTTACACGGTCGCAACGTGCAATGATCCTCCGCGCGCGCATTGGCTGCGTGTGGCCCGGGGAACGACGGGTGCGTCACGGAATCGCGACGAGTGATGTGTGTGACGGATGCGGTGCAGTGGAAACACTAGAACATCTGCTCCTTCGCTGCTCCGCGTTCGCCGATGCTCGTCGCGATATGCTCGCGACCTATAGGGCGCAGGGCATACTACCAGACTCCATCAAGACGCTATTGTGGCTGCAGGGCAGTGCACGCACTCGTGAGCGAACTTTGGTGAGCCTCTGTGCATTCCTCGAACACACGGGCTTGACGTCCCGTCTGTTCTCCGTCAGGTAGTTACACGCAGTGACCGAACGCTCCGCGAGTTCTACCTTGAACGATTAATAACTGGACGCCCCACTCCAGTTGTAACCTACACAGTGCTGTGCGCGTGTGTGATTTAATTCCTCTTAAATGAACTAATCACGCGCACAACCTGGACACATTACTTATTGTGTAAATAGTTTGTACATATTACTTCTCCCCCTGTCCTCTATTCCTGTCCCCTCACCTCTTTCATTTCATTTCTCCATTCTGCCTGCTGTCCTTTATTTCCGCTGCCCCAGCTCAGGTGCTTCAGTATCGATGGCAGATGCCGGGGCTAGCAAAAATCTTTTCCTTCCTTTTTACTATTATTTTTAATAAAACCACTACCACCACCACCCCACCTTTAGTAAGCAAAAAAACCTTGTGCCACGCCGCTCGTTGGTCACAGGTGACCCTGCGCTGTAAAAATTAATTATCATCACTTTTGAAATGTTAATTAAAGCACTCACGGAAAATCACTTCAGTACAGCAATGCGCTTTGACACTTTCGTGCGATTCCTGTGAGAAGAAAAGCTGCGTTTCTGAATATTTTATCACTCTACATTGCTCGTCCTCCTGTTTTCCAGAAAATGCGCTGTCGATCATTACGACCCATTTCCTTTGGCGCAGTCGGAGCCAGCGGACAAAACCATGAGCTGCCCTTGTATTGAGCTCAGACGTCTATTTTCATAATCGGAACAGTGCCAAGACGTAGACGTGAAAAAAGGACACAGACAAGGCGCTGACCTACAAAAGATTTTATTGAGGTTTTGCCAGTGCTTGCATACTGTGGTAAACAATATCATGTGAAAACATACAAAAATGACAATTTTGAAAAGAAACCTGCACGTGGCAGTGGTGACATATGAAAGACTGCGCGCATTTTTTTTCTTTCTTATTTATCTTTTTGAAACCAAGTTCCTTCTCGGATACTGTTACCGAGGCGGTGCTTACGCATTTGTTTATGCGTGTTTCGTGGGCTGCAATTATTTCTCTCGTCGCTTTGTTGCAACTTTCTGTTCAGATGTCGCAATGGCTCAGAATCGAGTAGCATGCTTTTTTTTCTCTTCCTATTTTTTTATTTTTTCATGCAGACTCTGCAGTGAATACCCAGATGACCGGCCACAGATGCGCCCAAAATTATGTCACCATTGCCATGTGCGGGGTTCTTGTTACATTTGTGTGTTTTCATGTGAGATTGCTTGCCACAATGTAAAAGCAGTTGCAAAACCGCAATAAAATGATTCGTAAGTCAAGGGCTTATCTATGTCCCTTTTTTTACGTCCACGCATTTGCGCTGTTCCGATAACGTTGAACCAACTCGCCCAAGCTTCCACTTCGTCTCTTTTTCTTTTCACGTATTTAGACATCTGGAGGCACCGCGGGCGAGACCTGGAGTGAGGTGGCGAGGCCCGAATCGCTGTTTCGGCTCTGATTGGTGGGTCGTTGAAGACCGAGCTGTTGGCGCGTTACGAAAGGACGGCTGCCGAGAACGCACGCAGCTTCTGTTCTTTCTATGCGGCCAACGCTGCGACATTCTCAACGGGCCGGCTGCTCTCTCAAGCCCTGGCTGCAAGCCGCGGCAGCATCGGCTCCTCACAGCGAAGCCATTCTCGTTGGTAATCCGCCTCCGGGTCTCCGCTCATCCGCGGGTCGCATGGCAAGTGCCGCATACTGAATTACGCACACGCCAGCAGTGCTAGGCTGAGAATTAGCTTCTGCTTTGCACATTCTTCTCCTTTTTTTCTCAGTAATCTTGGGTGCTCTCGAGTGGCTCGCCGAAGAGGTCTTGGGCGGAATTTCGGGTGCTATAAAATCAACACACGCCACTTAATGTCGCTTGCACAGTGAAGCATGACGCAGTTTTTGTTTTTGTCTTCTCGCTTTCTTAGTTCTCCTCGCTGTGCGAAATCTATATCAGCAGCGAATACGGTTTTTTTTTTTCTCCGCAGTGTCTCGCTTTGGTAGGAGCTGCGACATCTTGTGAAAGGATAAAGCGCATTAATCAGGAGTTTGATTTATAAAGGATTTGGGGAAATAGGACTGTGAGAGCTTACGTGAGTGCCGGCTGGGCTGTGTCGTTTTACAGAAACGGGATGGCAGTTGTGAGGGATTTTGATGAGGCGCCCGGCTACTTTCGGGAATGTATGCGCGCATGTACTCTAGGGGAGAGGGGTCGCTCATAGAGACAACGCTCGAGAAAGCTGGCATCTGTAAGCTGCCAATTTCAAGTGGCCTAAACAATATCGGAAAAACCATGATTTCCTCTAGCGCGACTACTCGCATTTTGTTTAGAGCAACCGCTATGTGAAGCCACGCAGCTGCGATGCTACACGAGCACACGGCGTGGGCGACACTCAGAGCTCATATAGGTCGCGAAGCACATCTAAGCCACATGAAGTTACATATCATGCTACACACGTGCTGTGTGTTGCGGAAGGGTTTTGCTAACTGCTGCATAAAATTATTTGCAACGTGCTTTAATGCTTGCGCTGGTTAGGCGACTGCTTAATTATTCTTCGCCACTACTAATCAGGCCTTGAAAAGCTAGTCATTCTGGCAAAAATTGCTCCTGCTGTTGCAGCACCACGTAAGCTCTGCGAAAGCGTAGGATTCGGGTGTTTTTCCTCTCCCGTTTTGATTAGCTCGCTATATTGTAAATGGTCCCGCACAATGTTTCCCCAACGTCCTTGTTTCTCCCGGCGAGTCATTCACGGCAGGCTTCTCAAGGCGACTCCCCTCGAAAGGTGTCGACCCGAAACGTGGCATCTGTCTCTGTGCAGAAGCTCAGCATTCACGACTTTCGTGAGTCTTTTTTTTTCCGCAGACGACTCTCTCGTTACCGTTTGCCCGCGGGAAAAGTCGAGCAAGCCTGTAGACGTGCAGCCGTATTCTATACGCAATCTCCTAATACGCCCACGAAAGGCGGGTGAACGGTGGAGG